>NC_077232.1:249741671-250041671 GCF_027887165.1 Monodelphis domestica
ACAGAAACAAGCAAAGTATCAATCATCATCCCACTCCATCATGAGAATGGAAGTAAGAGTCTGGAATGGAAATTGTCTCTTCTTTTCTTTAAGGTTCTTAAATCATCAATTTTTCCAATCAACGAATTCACCTTGTTATGGGGTTCAGATGTGTACCCCTGGGGTTCAGGAAGGATATCTTTTGCAAGAATGCAAGACTCCAAAACTTAGCTTAAAAACAAAAATAAAAATTTATTAGTTTAGGAAGTAATGTTGAGAATGGCCAGGAGGATAGCAAGGTGGAACAGCAAGATGAGGAGCAGTTCCTTGGGAGGACAGCATGAATGGAAAGGCTATTCCCCCTAGGAGGACAGCATGAGTAGAAAAGCTGTTCCCCAGATGACATCAGTTCTGGGGATTTTATACTTTTTACAACAGTGTTAGTCATCCAGACATTTGGCAAGGCGGGGTGATCATCTGCCTGGGAACATAAAGATTCCTTAGTTTTAGGGAACAAACAGATGTCTGATAGGATTGAGATATGGCCTTGAGGTGCCTCTTCCTGTCCATCTTAAATCTAGAGGATGATCAAAGGAAGATAGTCATCTCAGGACCCTGGGGGGGGGTCATTGGGTGTTTTTAGGCTCAGAGTCACAAGGATGTAAGGGAGCAAGGGAGTTTCCCTGATAATAGTTCACCTGGGTTTCTGGGGGTACAGTGCCCATGTCATCTCCCCCCTCTCCTAATATATAAAGGAAAAGGGGTGATGGTTTCAGTCTTCTGTAACTTCTTCAGAGCTGAGAATAGGCATAGAGTTGTCACTGCCTAACGTTAGGAGAGAGAGGTATTGACTGTAGGCAATTGTCCAGGGCTTCAAGATGGTATGCATGATTTAAAACATAGAAGACCCAAAATTTAAGGAAAGAAATAGTTATGGTCAGGTAGTTAAGAGCTAAAGTAAAAGGGGTTAAGATAACAGGGAGGGAAAGACTGTGGGCACAGGGTCTTAGTGACAAGTCCTCAGTGAATGCCTAGGTCCTAGGTAGCTGGGAACCTGCTTGGAGATGTGAAGGATATGTCCAGCGACTGCTTCTCCTGATTGGCAGACAGGTCACAAGGGGGAGAGTCAGCCCCTAAGATAGAAGTGTAGAAACCAGAACTAGGGAAAATACTAGAACACCAGATAGAAACAGAGAAAATTAGTACAATAGCAATTGGCATTACAAATTTGCATTTGTGTATCTTAGCCAACAGACTTCATCTTCAGAAATCATCTTCTGACAGGAATAGATCCCTTTAGGAAATCGGATTCCTGAATTGTTTGCAGAGTTGGTATGTGATGTTTCTGTTAAAGAATATCCTTTTGCAATGTACACATTAACTATAACATGTAAAAACACTTGAGTAACAATATCTTACAGATAAATTTCTTTACCTCAGATTCTGGGGAAAATTCAAGAAAGCTTTGAGCTATTCCAAGCTCAAGATCCAAACTTCAATTGTGGTAAATTAAGGCTACAAATACAAGGCATCAATTAATAAACTTCACCTACTTCTCAAAGTATGTTCCCTAACAATTTGAGAATTTTCAATTATTAACCTAATAGGTTGTTTGGGGAAATGGAAACTTTAATTTTACAATTTGCATTATGTGCTGATTATGGGAATTTGTCATGAAAATAGAGTAGAAAGGGAAAATATTTCCTCAAGTCACAAAGGACACAGTGAGTGGCCTCGTGTACTAAGGCTGTCATTGGCTCATGCCATTATTGTTTCACTCAAGGATTAGCAGCCTAGATGGTCAGAAGAGGTCCATTCCCAGGTGAGCCCAGAATATACCTCTGTAACCAGGATGTTCTCTGTCCTTTGTGTACTTTATCACCATTAGATCCCAGAAACCTTCTTTTCCTTAAAGGTCAAGTCTCGCCCATTACAGCTCAGAGAAATTCTGCTTATTAGCAGTCCAGAAACAAATTTCCATACCCTCAAACAAACTTTTCTGACCATTTGCCGTCTCTAAGGATTCCTTAAAGTCTATGAGTGTACATTATGGCAATTATTCTTACAAATTTTGGCAATAATTAATTTATCACAATTTAGTCACAAAACCAGAACAGGAATGTTGAATTCATTAGTTCCACAGTAAATACAAATCATAGCTAGATAATATCCTGGCCTTAGGCCATCTGAAGGAATTAAGACAAGATCAGTCAGGAATCTCTCTAAGGAATTTTCAGAGAAATTCCAGAATTATTTGTGATTTTCCACATATATCAATTCTAGAAATTATCCCTAAGTTAAAGATCCAATTATGAGAACAGAACATCTATCTGTTCTCTTCATCTTTTCTCTCTCTCTTTCTATCTGTCTCTCTCTTTCTTTTCCTTCAAAACCCTCTGCTTAAAAAGCAGAACACAACTTCCATTCTTCCTTCACAAACTATGCTTACTCAAGCTTTATGGACTTTAGATCAAAGTCCCTCTTTCTTCTGAATTTAAACCCAACATAACTTCTCCACCTTCTCTGACTTGCTTTTACCATCATAAGTCAAACAACCATTCCATTGGTATCACTTCAATTGCTAATCAGTAACCAAAAGAATTCTGATTTAAAGGATCATTGAAATACTATATCTTTAGCATGGTACTCATCAGTTATAAATTTCAGTTCATAGTACAAATTGGTAAACTGAGATAACCACTGAGTATTGAACAAAATCTATAGTACAGTCTGATTTATAAGGGGCTTTTGTTTACATACAAATAATACTTAAAATACATATTTTAGCAGCAACTCACATAACATTTCAAAAAAAATTTCATAAAGCATTTAGTATTACAGGATCTATTTTAAATTTAGAAATTTGAAACCTTTTAAGGACCATAAACCTTAAAGCAAGCCTTTTGACAAGCAGGCTGATTATCTATTTTCAAGACCAAGAAGTTAAATGCAATAAAAAGTTATTCCATCTTTAATACACTGGGATAAAAACCATTGAGATGAAAACCATTTGATAATTTTAAACAAAAACCCATTTTTAGTAAGTTTAAATACTTAAATCCATTTTTCCCTTTAAACCTCTTATGATAGAAATATAGATAAGGAAGGAATGCCCTCTTCTTGAGGCTATACTGCTAAAACCTACTTTACAAAACTGATCCGTGGCTTTTCTATACAAACTGAAATTTCACTGTCTGACAAAATTAAAATTAGGATGTTATTTTCTAAACCCACATATATACATGATAACAATTTTGAAATAAAATACTAATAAATACCTCTAATAGACAGATTTAAGCATTGCTTCCTTCTGGCTAGCAGACAGAGAAAGGAGATTTATCAGATCTTCTTATCTCTCCCTGTTTACCTTAAAACAGAAGATAATTAATAGGTTGTTCTAAAAGTTGAAAAAAACCCTTAGTTTTAAAAGTGTAAGACATCCAAGACAGTATATGACAAACCCAAAGATCCCAGCTTTTGGGACAAAAATCCACTATTTCATAAAAACTGTTGGGAAAATTGGAGGACAGTATGGGAAAGATTAGGCTTAGATCAACACCTCACACCCTACACCAAGATAAATTCAAAATGGATGAATGACTTGAACATAAAGAAGGAAACTATAAGAAAATTAGGCGAACACAGAATAGTATACATGTCAGACCTTTGGGAAGGGAAATACTTCAAAACCAAGCAAGAATTAGAAAGAATTACAAAATGCAAAATAAATAATCTGGATTACATCAAATTAAAAAGTTTTTGTACAAACAAAACCAATGTAACCAAAATCAGAAGGGTAGCAACAAATTGGGAAACAATCTTCATAAAAACCTCTGACAAAGGTCTAATTACTCAAATTTATAAAGAACTAAATCAATTGTACAAAAAATCAAGCCATTCTCCAATTGACAAATGGGCAAGGGACATGAACAGGCAATTCTCAGCCAAAGAAATCAAAACTATTAATAAGCACATGAAAAAGTGCTCTACATCTCTTATAATCAGAGAGATGCAAATCAAAACAACTCTGAGGTATCATCTCACACCTAGCAGATTGGCTAACATGACAGCTATGCAAAGTAATGAATGCTGGAGGGGATGTGGCAAAGTGGGGACATTAATTCATTGCTGGTGGAGTTGTGAATTGATCCAACCATTCTGGAGGGCAATTTGGAACTATGTCCAAAGGGCGATAAAAGACTGTCTGCCCTTTGATCCAGCCATAGCACTGCTGGGCTTGTACCCCAAAGAGATAATGGACAAAAAGACTTGTACAAAAATATTCATAGCTGCGCTCTTTGTGGTGGCCAAAAATTGGAAAACGAGGGGATGCCCTTCAATTGGGGAATGGCTGAACAAATTGTGGTATATGTTGGTGATGGAATACTATTGTGCTAAAAGGAATAATAAAGTGGAGGAATTCCATGGAGACTGGAACAACCTCCAGGAAGTGATGCAGAGCGAAAGGAGCAGAACCAGGAAAACATTATACACAGAGACTGAGACATTGTGGTACAATCGAAGGTGATGGACTTCTCCATTAGTATCAATGCAATTTCCCTGAACAATCTGCAGGGATCTAAAAAAAATACTACCCACAAGCAGAGGATAAACTGTGGGAGTAAAAACACCGCTGAAAAGCAACTGCTTGACTACAGTGTTGGAGGAGATAATAAGACTGAGGAGAGACTCTAAATGAACACTATAATGCAAACTCCAACAACAGGGAAATGGGTTCGAGTCAAGAACACATGTGATAACCAGTGGAATCATGCGTTGGCTATGGGAGAGGGAAAGGCGGGGGGGGGGGGGGGGGGGGGGGAAGGGAGGAAAAGAAAACGATCTTTGTTTCCAGCGAATAATGTATGAAAATGACCAAATAAAATAATATTAAAATTAAAAAAAAAAAGTGTAAGACATTTAAAAATCCTAAAAAATAGGGGTGTCTCATCAGTTGTCTTTCTGTTCAGAATCAACCCTCTTCCTCCCTGCAGTAGAGGAGGAAGGTAGATCTGATCACTGATACTTCCCGGTTTCCTTTTCCCCATCTCTGCCTGGATTTCTCAGTGGGCCCTTGCCTTAAAATCCAAGTAAAGAGTAGAGTTTGGAGAACTGGGAATCTAGTGAGGGGATAAAAGCTAAAAGGTAAGGGGCTTCTGTCCATAAAATATGTCCAATTGCCACCTGGTGTTAGAATTTAGGGTAACAAAAAGCCAGTTTCCTCATTTTTTCCCTTGATGTTGCTCAGCTATTTAACATGAGAAAAAAAAAACAAACAAAAAAATCCAACTGAATTTTCTCTCAGACTGCTTAGACTTGATCTCTTCCCAATAAGAGAGGCCTGCAAGCATGCTTCTCCCTTTGTCTTAATTGAATTGGCTAATCCCTATCTGGCTTGACCTCAGGCTGAAAAAAAATTTCAATTGTAAGTAGAGGATGGTATTACAATTTTAGGGTGCCATGGATAGGCCATGCCTCTTGCTTACCAAGGATGCAATGTAGCCATTCAACATTACAAAAAGAAATTAGTTGCTTTCTCTTTAAGCTGTTTAGTGCCAATTTTTTTCCAATTTTTATGTATATACCCCAAAGGGGAATCTAGAGGTACTCTCTGCCTCTGTCCCATTTAGATGCGAATTGACCAATTCCACACCGGAGGGTCAACAACTGTGCGTCCACAGAGGTTGCCTGACCAAAAGCACTCAGTTTAACACTGAGGCAAGCATTCAGTTTAACACTGAGGCAAGCATTCAGTTTAACACTGAGGCAAGACTTCCCACACACCAAAACATCTTCCAGTATCAGAAGGGGAAGCCGATAGACAGACCCCAAAATCTGGTGGCCAGACTGATCTGGGGCCGATAGGAGAGAGTACGAAAGAGTTCCCATGAAGATATCACCCAAAAGATGGGGGTTTCAGGAGTCAAAGAAAAGGCTCCTTCCTACCTGAGAAGCTGTGTCCTCCTGGATGATCCAGGGTACAGGAGTAGCTTTCAAGAGAGCCAAAAATGTTGGGCACCAAAATGTTATGAGGTTCAGATGTGTACCCCTGGGGTTCGGGAAGGATACTTTTTGCAAGAATGCAAGACTCCAAAACTTGGCTCAAAAATAAAAAGAGAAATGTATTGATTGATAAAGTAATGTTGAGAATGGCCAGGAGGATAGCAAGGTGGAACAGCAAGATGAGGAGCAGTTCCTTGGGAGAACAGCATGAATGGAAAGGCTGTTCTCCCCGGGAGGACAGCATGGGTGGAAAAGCTGTTCCCCAGATGACATCGGTTCTGGGGATTTTATACTTTTTACAACAGTGTTAGTCACCCAGGCATGTGGCGAGGTGGGGTGATCATCTGCCTGGGAACATAAAGATTCCTTAGTTTTAGGGAACAAACAGATGTCTGATAGGATTGAGGTATGGCCTTGAGGTGCCTCTTTCTGTCCATCTTAAATCTAGAGGACGATCAAAGGAAGATAGTCATCTCAGGACCCTAGAGGGGGGTCATTGGGTGTTTTTAGGCTCAGAGTCACAAGGATGTAAGGGAGCAAGGGAGTTCCCCTGATAATAGTTCACCTGGGTTTCTGGGGGTACAGTGCCCATGTCAACCTGACAATAGGACAACCAGACTCACTTTTAAAAGACAGTAAACAAAATCAGATGTATCCCAAACATATATGGGACTCTTAAAAGGATTTTAGCACTCAAGGTTCATTGGAATCAGACCCTCGAAAATTAGATATGACCTTCTAGTCTAATATTTGGAAACCACAGATGAGCCTAGGCATACTGTATCCATTTCTTTCTTCACCAAGTTTCTGTCTTTGAAAGAACAGCATTTGAAAGAAAGAATTAGAAGGATGTTGGCTTCCCTCTCTCACACTCTGGTTTGTTAAGCATTTACTTATTATAGCTCAATTTCTACATCATGTCGATAGGGCCATCCCAAAAGGGCAAAATATAAAGGTACTTATTAGAAAATATAAATCAGGCCTAAGGTAAGTGTTTCCTACACACAAAGGAAATGCTAAAGGATACAAAATATTCATGTCACTTAATGATGGGATGATGGCAAAATAGGATTTAGTAACAACATAAAACTACTGTCACAATGTCTCAAAACACTGAAACTTAAATTTCATCATAACATAAAGCAGTTAGCAAGACTGCTGATTCAAGGAATTTTATATTTCATCTCAGTTTTGCACAATCTCTCCAGGTGTCCATGTCTCTGGGCAAGTCAGACCAGGAGCTTCATCTCCTCCTTTTCTGAGACATCTTCTCCAATACAAAAGCTTCTCTTTTCACAAATCAGTCCCACTCGTTCTCAGGGCCTCTGTCTCTTTTGAAATCATCTAATTGTTCCAAATTCTAGACATGTAATCCTTGAGAACAATGCTTGACCACCCACTCCAAAAAGGAAATGCTAGCCAAGGGCCCAGGTCAAATGTAAAGAGTTGAGTCCATGAGGTGTGGAGGTGTGTATATGTCTGTGGTGTGCAGGATAGAGAAAAAGAGGTTCCAAGAGACAGACAGCTGCCAACTAGTTGCTCTCAAACTCTCTGGGAATCCCAAAGTTATCCCCTCTGGAAAGGGGAAATACAGTCCTCCTACTCACCACTTGAGTCTCAGCTAATGCATTCCCTATTTTAAAATGATTCTTTAAAACTTAGACATAGACATCTACTTAAGCTAAAGCCAATAACTTTATGTATTCATATAGTAAAATGTCACAACCCACATATAATATGACTCATCCTCTCACCAATTCACTCAATAACTGAGATGAACAATAGGCACATTCTCAGAGGAATCTGGCAAAGAAACACGAGAAAGGAAAATTCTTGTACTTGGGATAATTTACAGCGTTAGACTTTGGACTTTGATGCCATTACTTCATTCATGATTATCTATGTCCAACTAAACTGCTTACTCTGCTCACTGTTTAGCTGTTTATCTTCAACAAATTTCAGCTCAGGAAATCCTCACCTCTAGTCTCTTGGCACATAATAGTTAGCATTTAGCCTTCCCAAAGTCTTTTGATTAAAATCACCTTAAAAAGAGAATCAGAAACATGTGACCTCATGGTATAAATAGCAGTTTTTGTTTTGTTTTAAGCCAGAGAATAAGCAAAGTTCCTGATGAACAGTCTGGCTATCTGGATATACCAGCCCAGCCAGTTATTCACTCATTTGTTCAGTAAGAATGGATTTCACAGAAACCCAACTCTGGCTGACTTTTTAAGGGAGACAAACAAATCTAGCCAGTTCTCCAAGATACTAAGCCCCTGGGGGTTTTTTTGGTGGGGGAGGGGTGTTATGCTCAAGAGAGTGGCAGCAAAAAGTAAGTCTTCACTTCTCTCCATCTAGGTGGTGCTGAAGGACAGAAACAGTTACTGAATTTCTTAACTAGTAAAGTCAATTCACTCTCCCAACAATGGACAATCACTTAAGTGGAGCCTTCTGCAGGCTGATTGCTTCTAACAGCTACAACTATGACATGAGGAGCTTTTCAGCCTTGCTTCTATGTCAAGTTCCTTTCTTAGGTTCTTATACTAGTTGCCTACTTATTCAATGAACTCAATGAGTGTCTCTTGACTCTCAGTGAATCACCTTTCATTTAAAAAGTTACAACTCCATAAATTTCCCCCATTAAATTGATAGTCTTTCAAAAATCCTACCTTGTCCACCCAAATGTTTGTTTCCATTTTTTATTTTTAACTGCATTAGTCATAAAATAATCACATGCAAATGATCGAATGTACCACAATTCCTAAAGTCTTCAACAAGATCTACTTGCTCATTTGGTGTCCTTGAAACCATGCTTCTTTATGTTATTAGTTTGATAGTTCTTTCAAAGTTAAAATTCTTTCTCTGCCAATAAAATATTAAGCTATTCACAGATAAGAAAAGCATAACTGTACATCATTCACAAGGTGACATGAGCCACTATATTTATACCACACTTCATTTTCTGTCCACAATTGCTCAAATCCTATCTAAGAACTGTATTTCTTTATTTTATATATTAGCAAATTTCATTAACACAAAGTTCTTTTCCTATTCTTTTAGGTATCAAAATATCCATTAGTAATAGCAATAACACATTATATTATTTGACAGTCAATATACATCTCTTCCTTTACAAAAAAATACTTTTTTTTGTTCCTTTCAGCTCTAAACTACTCCATTTGTGTTGAAGGGATAGCATATGTTTTGCTTATAACTAATAGATGGCACTATTTGGCAGGATTTGTGGTTTAGGGATGAAAGAAAGAGCAGAACAGAACAAAAGATAGAAAATCTCAAACTGGGGAATTTAAATAATCTAGTGATTGGGCAGTGGGCAGTGACTAGCATGAAGAAGTTATGCCAATTAGTACTCAAAATGGGCTATTATAGGTCTAGCTATTCTAAGGGTCCCTAGCACTCTGGCCCAAGATGCCAAAGCAAGTCCTAAAGATTCAGTTCTCTGCATCCCAAAGATTGAAGGGAGTTAAATTCTTAGAGATGGGGTTCAGTGTAAGGACCCACAGGGCCCCAAGTAGAAACCAAACAGGAGCAAATACTCCAGTCATCATGGCTCTGACACAAAGCCTCCATTAAGAAACTAAATCTACATGTGATACCCAGTGGAATCGTGAATCGGCTGGGGGAGGGGGGAAGAAAAGAAAATGATCTTTGTTTTCAAGGAATAATGTTTGAAAGTGACCAAATAAAATAATGTTTAAAAGGGGAAAAAAAGAAATTAAATCTGGAGAGATCAAAGAAAACATCACCCAACATCAAAAATTCTTGTAGATATAACTCCATAACAACTACAAACAGAGCCTCAAAGGAAAAATGAATTTTTTCATAACTACATGAATACTTAGAAAAATGAAGCAAGAGATTATAAATGAAGTAAAGCCTTTGAAGAAAAAATTATTGGAAGAACTGGTAGCTCATGAAAGAAAGTGATAAAGTATATATTGGAATCTCTGGAAACCAAAAATGATGAAACAGAAATGAATGACTCCATAAGTCAGCAAGAAATGGATAGAGGGGGCAGTTGGGTAGCTCAGTGGATTGAGAACCATGCCTAGAGATGGAAGGTCTGTGAATTTTAAAACTATTCCTTCCTAATTAGACCATTCTTTAGAAGACGTGATTTAGCTATTTCCTGATCAGTAACAATGGAGATACTTGGAATAGCAGAATCAGGTCTTGGAAACTCTACATTCTCCACCCTACTCAGTTTAACAAGATTTTGAAGGTCTGCATCAAACTCAAGATTTAATTATCTGAGGAGATGGCCTTCAACAGATATGTGCAAAAAAAGGGCAGACTTCTGGGCTGTCCTAAGTCAAACTAAGTCCTCATTGGTACAGATGAGACACAAAAAAGTGATATAAAAATGTCCATATAAGGCACGTCACTTTCTGCCTCTTGCTCTTTCCCTGGAGAGGTGACTCTGGCAGAGTGCTAGGTGTTCTGACATCTTAGGAGTGGTGTCAGTTATTGCCTGGGTTTTGGCGGAGAGTTTCGTCCTTGACCTGATTCAGGTTCAGGCATTTCAGCTGAGTCCCTTTTGGAGTTCAGGTTGATTCCTTCCTCCTTCACACTCCAAACCCTTACTTTCTAGATCTTCTAATCTTCCCACCTGGTACCAGCCAGGCGGGGGAGGGGGGAAAGGGAGAAATCCTTCTCCCTTTCCTTCTCCCTTCTTAATTTTCTCTACTATATCAATTAAATCACCATAAAAATTGACAGCTGACAGGAATTTTATTATTTGGGTTTTTCATTAGGATTTTATAAGTAAAATCCTTGGCGACCTAAATTAATTATACATTCAGTCTCAGCCATAATTTCACCCTTTACAGGTCCTAGTTTCAAATTTGGCCTCAGACACTTCCCAGCTGTGTGACCCGGGGCAAGTCACTTGACCCCCATTGCCTAGCCCTTAACCACTCTTCTGCCTTAGAACCAATACACAGTATTGATTCCAAGATGGAAGATAAGAGTTAAAAAAAAAAAGGACTAATGTTTTAAGAATCTAACTCCTTGAAAGACCTAATTTTAAAAAAAGGTCTGATACCATATTTCAAGATATAAGAGATGGAAACCACACAGATTTATTAGAAACAAATCATAGAAACAGAAAGAATCCCCCAGTTACCTCCTTAAAGGAAAAGTCACAAGAATCTAAAAATCCAGAACTAAGCAAACAGAAAGAAACTGATTAAGTAACAAAGAATGATGATCACAAAAGATCTGGCAGTTTTCACTAAAATCTGGTGAGATCTTGGAATATAAAATTCCAAAAGGCAAAAGAGAGAGGCTTACAATTGAGAATAACTTGCCTGACAAATTAAGATTACTCTTTTCTTAATAAGATTTTTCCCAATGTGTGAATTGATCCAACCATTCTAGAAGGCAATTTGGAATTATGCCCAAAGGGCTTTAAAGGAATGAACACACTTTGATCCAGCCATACCACTACTATGTTTGTACCCAAAGAGATAATAAGGAAAAATACTTGTAAAAAAAATTTATAGCCACTCTCTTTGTGGTGGCAAAAAATTGGAAAATCATGGGATGTCCCTCAACTGGGGAATGGCTGAACAAATTGTGGTATATGATGGTGATGGAATACTATTATGCTATAAGGAACGATAAACTGCTTGATTTCCATATGAGCTGGAAAGACCTCCATAAACTGATGCAGAGTGCAATGAGCAGAAACAAGAGAACATTGTATACAGAAAGTGAAACATTGTGGGACAATCATCTGTAATCTAATCGACTTTGCTACTGATAGCAATGCAATGATCCAGGACAATCCAGAGAGATTTATGAGAAGGAATGCTAACCACATCGAGAGAAAGAACTGTGGCAATAGAAATGTAGAAAGAAAATATTTTATTTTTTCACTTGTTTATATAGGTAGTGGATGTGGGGTTTGGGCTTTTAAAGGATTATTACAAAAATGGTTAATATGGAAATGGATATTGAGTGATAATACGTATTGTGAAAGGGATTTTTTTATTTTCTTTGTCTATTCTGAGTTAACACTTACTTGACCCTACTTAATGCTTTCTTATCAAGTAAGAGAATTCACAAGTCTCTTACTTGGAGAGCTCCAACCTGTTAGCCCAATCAATCAAAAACTTGTGAATCCTATGATGAGTTGACACCTTCAGAGGCCTATGATAAGAGTTGACTCCTTCAGAGAATGAAGTGTGGATCCCACAGACACTGCACCCCTGAGCATGCTAGGCAATTTAGAAGCTGTAATTGGCCCCTGTGAAGAGGGGAAGGGACAGGAGGTGACTATAAAAATCCTGAAAGTCTTCAAGTGGTGGGCTCTGGCTTGAATTTTGGGTTTGGAGCTGCAACTGGTGACCTGTCTCTTAGAGGTGACTTTGGACTTAGACCTTGGCTTCAACTTGGGGCCTTGGCTCTTGGACTGTTTCTTGGGGGAGTAAGTAGTCGACCTTCCTTTCTTGGCTACTAGAGAGAGATTAGCTCCTGAGAGACTTTCCCCTTCTGGAGGAGGACAAGTGGGTGGAACTCCAGGTCCTCCTGCCAGGAGTTAACAAGCCCTGACAAGTTGAACTGAGCACCTGAGCAATATTTAGTGTGATAGGCTAGACATCTTCTCTACCCTCTTTTTGTATTTCTCTACTTTCACTCTTTCCACCTTTTTGTAAATAAAAATTATTAAAAGTCATTTTGACTTGAGCTATAATATTTTAAATTGGTGACCACCATATTATTTTAGAATTCTCATATATTTAGTCAAATCCTAAATTCCACAACCGAGTGGAATTGCTTGTTGGCTCTGGGAGGGGGAAGGGATAAAGGAGAGTGGAACTACATGAGTCAGATAACCATGGAAAAATACTTAAAGAAAATTACTAAACATAAGGAATTAAATTTAGGATTTGACTAAAAATGTTAGAATTCTAAAATGAATATTGTGGTCACTGATTTAAAATATTATAGCTCAAGTCCAATGGAAAATTATAGTACAGAGAGAGAATAGGCAACATTTTTTCTGTCATAAAACTGGACACCTAATCAAAGACTGTTTTCTCAAGAAGAAGTATGAGGTTAATAATAACAAAAACAAACAAGGAATATATAACAAGCAGAAACCTACATGTTGTAAACACTGCTTTCTTAAATCAAGTCAGCAAGCAGCAAAACTTCAGGAAATAAAAGAAGCAGAGATAGCCCAAATATGCAGACATGGTTAGGAGAGAATTATGATGCCAGGATTATGGTGTATTTAGTTTGGTATATGGAGATAGAGAATTGAAAAGTAGTAAAGGACAGGCTGCTATAAAACTAAAGAGAAAACAGAAAAGTGACAATGAACAAGTGATACAAGAAATTGAATCTGTGAGTTCTGAGAAGTGCTCAAGTAAAATATCAAGTGACAGGTAGAGACAAGTGAAAAAACTTGATGAAGAAGTTAAAAACATCATTACTCAAATAAAGACTGAGATAGGAGACCTAGAGAGAAATAGTATAGTAACCACTCAGGAAAAAAAAGTAGAAAACAAGTCAAAACATACTTAGAAAACTTTTTTCAGTGCCGATTGGGCACAGGGTTTGAATTTTGTACAAGAAAAAGTCAGAAGAAATCACATAAACTCAAAGAGGAGCTAGTGAGAGACTCGGAGAAACAAAATTTCAATTCCCTGAAACAAAATGACTGTAGCAGAATTTTATACAATTTTACACAAATTTGCTGTTATGAATGAGGTTACTGTTAATGGAGCTGTAAATGATTTGAAGACATTCACAGATGTACATAAAAATCCCACAAGAAACAGTTAATTTTTCAAATAGCTATATGGCACAGCTCTCCTTAGAAAAAACATCTAGTTTGAATCCAGAAGTTAAAAGTTTTCATCCTACAATGACTAATTTAGAAAATACAAAATTTAATGAAAATGAAGCTGAAATTACATTGGAAGATAATAATCATATTCAAACTAATAGAGGTAGAATAGCAGTTAAATCTGAAAAGATGAATAGAATGCAAAACTTAGCAACTGATAGAACAGCCAAGGATTCAAATGACAAGCAATGTTTCATATGGAGGGGAGTCTGACCAAGTAAAACTATATAAGATTAACCACAACTATGATTTAAATTCATTTTCCAGTGAAGTAGAATATATAGTACAATCAAACTCAGATGAAGATCTCATAGAAAATGATTTAAATCAAGAAGATTTAACTAGTTCAATCACACAACTGGCAGAAGGTAGCAAAGCAATGCAGAGTGATTCAATAGCAATAAATACCATATCTACACAAAAGCCAGAAAAATATATATGGATTAAAGTGGGAAAGAAAAACTACAAAGCTCTCTTAGATACTGGTGCTTCAAAATCAGTCCTAAAGACATGTCCAGGGGATACCAACATAGGGGGTATGGTTTCTGTAGCTGGAGCTAAGGGACAAATACAACAGGTCCCTGAGCTCAAAAGCACCATGGTCAAATTAGGTCCTGTCACCATAGATCATACTTTCCTATTGATTCCCTCATGTCCAGATAATCTTTTAGGATGGGATTTTTTATGGAAGATTCAAGCAACTTTGCAATGTGAAAGATCTGGGAAAATCTACTTGCATTTACCCAAAAATTCACTAAAGCACTACCCATTGTTATACCTGGAACAACTAGATGAAGAACTCTAGAAAGTTCAAACTTTAACATCTATGTATGAAATACCAAAAGATATACCACAAGGGGTATTTGCAAAACATCAAAATGATGTGAGTAGGATCAAGTTGGTGACACCAGTCAGGATTGAGGTCAGGGAAGGAATACTGCCTAAGATACCACAATACAAATTAAATAAAAAAGCAAAAGAAGGAATAACACCAATTATAAATAGTTTGCTAGAACATGGCATATTAAGACCTACTGTATCTGAATACAACAGTCCAATTCTAGCTATTAAAAAGAACAAGCTGAATGAAGATGGCACTCCAGCTTGGAGATTTGTAATGGATCTTAGGGCTGTAAATAATTTTATAAGAAAGAAACACATTGTCACACCTTCTCCAAATGATATAATAATTCAAATACCTTCAGAAGCTAGATGGTACACTGTGTTGGACTTGAGCAATGATTACTTTACTATACTGTTACACCCTGATTCTCAAAATATTTTTGATTTCCAATGGGGACAAACTCAACTGTGTTACACCACAGTAGTGCAGTTATGTTATGAGTCTGCCTCAATATTTTGTCAACTTCTGCAGAGAGATCTAGCCACCATAACTTTCAAATGTAGCAGATTAATAAACTATGTGGATGATTTACTGCTAGCATCACCTAACCCAAAAACATGTCTGGAGGATTCAAAGAAGTTATTAATAAAGCTTCATAACAGAGGACATAAAGTTTCAAAAAAGAAAATTCAGTGGGTCCTTCCAACAGTCGAATATTTAGGATTTGTCCTGGATGAGGGCACCAGGAAAATCTCTAATAAAAGAATAGCAGATATACAGAAGCTAGGCATCCCTAGGACCAAGAAATAACTTAGAGCATTTCTAGGGGTTGCTGGTTTCTCAAGACAATACATAGTAGGATATTCCCATTTTTCCAAATGTTTAACTGATTTGACAAAGAAAGAAATTAAAGAAGTGTTGCAATTAAACAAAGATCTACATGCTTTGTCACAGTTGAAAGGAGCTATTCTATCAGTTCCAGATTTGGGAATACCAGATTATAACAAAGAATTTCACTTGTATGTCCATGAAGCTAAAGGCATCATTTCTGGAATGCTTGCACAGTGTTTTGGGTTGAATTTAAGGGCCATTGCATTTTTTTTAATATATTTTATTTGATCATTTCCAAGCATTATTCGTTAAAGACATAGATCATTTTCTTTTCTTCCCCCCCACCCCCCATAGAAGGGCCATTGCATTTTACAGTTCTATCCTTAATTCTTTCACACAAGGAATGGTACATTGCCTTAGGAACATAGTAGCTACAGCTCTGATGGTCAAGAAATCATATGATCGAGTACTGGGATGTAAATTACATGTGTATTCTGCACACCAAATAGAAAAACTGCTAAGGTCATAGAATATGCATTCACCAATACAAGAATATCCCAGTATGAAGTCATTCTGTTAGGCAGTGATAACATCACAATTCATAGATGTGCACCGTTGAACCCAGTGACTGTGATTCCTGATTTGCCAATGGATGGAAAAGAATTACATGATTGTAATCAAGTGGTAGAAATGATGCACAAACCCACTTAACACCTTAAAGACACACCTCTTATCAATCCAGAAATAGAGTTATACACGGATGGGTCTTCCTATATTCACAATGGGAGGAAAGTCACAGGAGCAGCTGTAGTTGACAATGACAAAACACTTTGGCATGCATCATTGCCTAGTCATATTAGCGCCCAAGGAGCCAAGCTCAAAGCTTTGATCATGACCTTAGAGTTAACTAAAGAGAAAAGAGCTAACATTTTTTTGGACTCAAACTATGCTTTCTCCACCATGTGCTGGTCGTCATACATATGGAAAGACAGAGGGTATAAAACTTTGGCTGGGAAACCAATTGCATATGGCAAATTAATAGACCATCATATAAATGCTATAGAACTTCCAAAAGAGGTGGCCATAATCCATTGTAAGGCATATAGTCATGGAAAGGACAGAATATCCCTAGAGAATGATAAAGCAGAAGTGACATCAAAATATACTGTGAGGTTCGGACCCCACCGTGTGCTGAATTTCTCTCTGATTGAGAAGCATAATCTCACAAAAGCTTACAATGGAGATGAAATACAGTCATGGAAGGAGCAGCTAGGCACTAAACTAATCAAAGGCATTTGGATTGCTCAAGGTGGTAAAACAATTCTCCCTAAAAAACTATATCAACATCTATGCACCATAATTCATGCAAAAGGACATTACAGGGTGCAAGGTATTCTGGATACCATACAAAGATCTTGGACAGCACCAGGAATAACAACAAATGCCATTAGAACTTGTCAGGCATGTGAAATAGGCAGAAAGTATAATCAAGGACATTTTAAGAATATAGCATTGGGAGGCAGTCCACTCAGCTATATGCTTTTCCAATGTATTAAAATTGATTATATTAACATGCCTAAAGACAAGGGATACAAATATGCATTGGTGATTGTGGATAGACTGAGAAGATGGGTTGAAACATGTCCATCCAAGAAAAATGATATAGCAACAATAGTGAGATTTCTATTAAAAGAGATAATATCTAGACATGGCATTCCTGATACCATAGACTTGGACAAGGGATCCCATTTCACTTCCTAAGTTCTGCAAGAAATCTACAAGAACTTGGGGATCAAATGCAATTATCACCCAGTTTATTGACCCCAAAGTTCAGGCCAGGTTGAGAGGATGAACAAAGAATTGAAGACCCAAATAAGTAAACTCTATTCAGAAACATAATTAAAATGGACAGATGTTATGCTTCTTGCTTTGTTCAACATAAGAACTAGACCAAGAACTGACTTGCATATACCACCATTTGAAATGCTATATGGTCAACCACTTTGGCATGGTAGGACAGTAAAGCCATCATACTTGTCCATGTTAAAAAGGGAATGTGTGCTTCATGAATATTTAAAACAGATACAAAGTAGATTAGACAAACTAAGAATACTGGGTTTCCTTGTGCAAAGAATACTACTAGATTTTTCATTGCATATGTCAAAACCAGAAGACAAAGTATATGTCAAGAACTTTAATAGAGAATCTCCTACAGAACCAAGATGGATCAGTCCAACAACAGTCATAATGACAACTCCAACATCTATAAAGGTTGATCAAAAAGATCCATGGTTCCAAGCTTCACATGTAAAATTGCATCACGCCCATAACATTGACATCAATGAAAATACATAAATATGACATCTGAAACAAATAGCCCTTCTCATAATCAACAATACAAATAGCCCTAGCAAAAACCAACAACAGTCTCTATGAATGAAAAGCTATTACAGACAAAACAGAAAGAACAGACAAGAGAGCATTTCACATGTTAAAAATGAAACAGAAAATCACTACTAAAGAGAATGAAACAGCTCTGAAGAGGAACATAGACAGTAAAAGACAGAAAAGAAAAAGACATTTAAAAAAATTAGCTCCAAAGAAAAGTCTCTATATAGTCTATACAAAGTCTCTGCCACCCATCAACAACATAGAGAGTAACAAAGTTGTTTCACATGAAAACATAACTCTATGACCAAACAAAATACATTATATCAAAATTCTATCTCCAAGAAACTTCAAAAGTCAACATATCATAACATGAACATCAAAGACAGCAAACAATAAATCCCCTGTTGAAAATTCAAATATCAAAAGATAAGAAAACTTCAAATTCATAAGCATAACATAAATCTAAGAACATATACTACAATATTATATATACACCCACTCATGAAGATGATCATATGAAAAGCTTACTTCCATACATGAAGAACAACTCATGAATACTGACAAGCACTCATGAAGAATTCATACCTTGCTTCCATGCACAATGAAAAATTTCAATCTTACATACATACACATGTAAAATCTTACCTATATGCATGTTCCTGAGTGTTGCAGTATGTTCCTGAATGTTAAAGAACACAGGACTTCAATCAAGAGTTGACGACAGACAACAAGGGTATGCAGCACAGATGGAAAAGACCAAGACACATAGTTTTCTACAATCAACATCAAAAGACATGGAAGAACTTTGAAATTTTTTACTTGTGGTCATGAGGTCATGTAAGAAAGCAACATACATGTAATTTCACATATATACATACACATGCTACACATAAAAATACAATGTGAAAGGTAATATCATGGACTGGGTAAGTATATAACATATGCATAATTGCAACACACAATATTCATACTGATATATAAATTTCTGTGGAAAATTCAGACAGACAAAGAAATTTCTTATTTGCATGAGTTTGCACAGAAATCAGAACAATGTATTATATGTGTACATATGTAAATCTGTATAGATATAACCTATGTACATATGTAAATACTACTGTACTAACAAACTATATTAGAATAATTTATTAATGTTCTAATGACTAACAATAACAGCTTAGAAAGTTGTTAAAAAGTCTTAGGGAATGTAGGGACAGACATAAAACTTAAGTATAGAAGTTAGATTACATTAGGATTTTAGGTTAACAATTGTCATTAATAGAACTTTTACTTAGTTGAAATTATAGACATAAGGAGATAAGACAGTTGCATATTCAAAATACTGTTGAAATTGTTTAAAATCGTTACATGGTTTATTATTATGTTAAAAAACTATATATATATATGTAAATTCCTTATGTACCTAAGCCATTTTCCTATACCCAAACTTAGCATAGAATTAGATAGACTAGTTAAGATAGATTAGGATTTATTATTTTGGGAAGATAAAGGAATACATAGTATAGGGTTAAGAATTAGATAGTTAGAAAATTGACAAGCTAGATCTAAAAGGTAAGTAATGTCAATACAGGATGCTGATTGCATCCTTTACAAAGACTAACGGGGGGGGGGGGGGGGGGATTTGTTATGTTGTGAAAAAGAGAAAATGAGAAAAGGCTGCAACAGAGCAGGAGAAGCTAGGGCTGCTGAGCTGTCACTCAAGGAGAACATTCTAATTGGAATGATGACCAGAAAAGACTGTTGAGAAAGGAGGAGACAAACTGAAATCTTGGTCTCTTTGCCATGGAGACAGAAAGGAAGAAGGGTCTCTTGGCTTGGGGACAGAAAGAAAGAAGGACAAAGTCCAACTCTCTCTGATTTCTCTGCTATGCTACAGTGACTGAATTTCTGGACCTGTTAACCAATTTTCCCAATCTGAAATATATTCCATCATCCTCCAAACTAGGAATTAATCTAGTAATAGGATACCCTCTTTCCCTCCATCTTCCTATCTTTCACTTTCTCTGCAATAAATCCCTTACTTAATCCTAGAGAAGAGAAAAGAGTGATTTATTTGATACACCATAATATTCACTCTGAGTTGATTTAGAGAGACCAACAGAAGAAGCAACTGGAAGGGGAAGAAGGAAGGAAGAAGGAGGGAAATTGAAGAAAGGAAGGAAAGGGAGGAAGGCAGAAGGTTGGCAGATCTGATCATTAGTTATCATTTGTCAATCAAATAATCACTTACTACAGACAGAAAGCAATTTGATAGAGATTATTCATGTGTGATCGTGTAAAACACATTTCCATCTAGTAAAAGACATAAAAACACACAAAAAATAAAGTGAAAATAGTATGCTTTGACGTGTATTCATATTTCATCAGTTATTTCTCTGAAGTCAGATAGCATTTTTCATCATGAGTCTTTTGAGATTGTCTTAGATCATATTGGTAAGAATAACTTAGCTATTCTCAATTGATCATACAATATTGCTCTTGCTGTGTACACTGTTCTCTTGGTTCTGCTCTCTTCACTCGGCTTCAGTTCATCTGAGTATTCCTAGGTTTTTTTGAAATCATCCTGCTCATCACTTCTTATACCACAATAGTATTCTATTACAATCATATGCTGCAACTTGTTCAGCCATTTCCCCAGTAAGCTTAATATTTAAGAGAAAGAAATGGCCCTTAAAGAATGAATAACTTCTAAATATTTCTGATGAAAAGATCAAAACTGAGCATGAACTTAGAAATACAAACATGAATCTAAAGAAACCTAGAGAGGTACATTTATTTGAGTGATTGAAAGGTACTATGTGATAATGTAGTCTATTAATGGGGGGGGCAAATATTCCTTAATAATTTTAATGTTTTCTGAGAGTACTGCAGAAGACATATAAGAAAAAACAGGGGTCTAGGGGTGGATTGGTTCTGTTATCGTGTTTTGAAGAGAGGATAGATAAAGAAGGGTAAACGCAAGACTATAGTAGTTTAGAAAGGAAAGAGTTGTGGTAGAACTGGATATTTTTCATAATTGGGATGCATGAGAAAAATATACAAATGACTGAAGGAGTGGGAGAGCCAGAATAAGATGAATCTTATTCTTGTCTGAAATGGAAAAGAAAAGAAAGTTAAAAGTGCACACACACACGGAGTTTGTTGTAGAAATAAACCAGATCAAATAGAAACAAGATGGGATGGAAGTGGAGTTCAGAAGGAAGATGATATTAAAGAGGGAGTAATCTTAAGTGTACCACTGCCTGAGAACTAGGTGTATTACATTTTACCCTTCCCCTAGAGTTCTCCTGCACCCTTAAAGCACCCTTGCTATTGGAAACTTCTAGTCCCTGCCATTGGCTCAAGCTCCTTCTGATTATGTCCTCCCAATTTTCAGGTTCTCCAGCATCTGAATTCCATTTAACCATTTAAAAGTTAGATTATTATATATATATATATATACATATATGTATATATATATATATAAAGCTATTATTATAGCTTTTTATAGAAATATTTACTTTAAACTGTTAGCAAGAGTAAACATAAACATTCTCTCCCACCTAGAGACATAATCCCCCTCTTTATAGCATATCAGTCTCTAGGGATCCTGCCCTGGATGTGTGTCCTGGAATCCTGGGTTCTCAGAGGTTCCCTAATGATCCATCAGAACTATCTAGCCTGGAATACTGGCTTCAAGGTCACCATGGTTCAAGCTCCAGGGACCAGGGACTCTGTCATTTGTGCCTAAAACTGAAAAGGACAAACAGAATAAAAGCTCAAGTCTGATTCTCAAGGAAATAAAATCTTATATAGAAAGGTCACAGGTGGTCTCACATCACCCAGAGGCTCAATAGATGATACCCATGTTTCAGGCAAATAGGATTTTTGCACTCCCTGGATGATTCCAGAAAGAGAAGGCCACTGTCCAAGTTGGGTAATATATACTACCTTTTCTAGGCTTAAGGGAAGAGAAAAGAAAAACAAAACCTTTGTAATGAATGTGAATAATTTAGCAAAACAAATTCTTACATTACCCATGTTCAAAAAATATTTCTCATTTTGCACCCTATCTCACAAGGTAGGTCTCTTTCTTTATCATCAGTCCTCAAGGATAATATTTGTTATTTTACTGATTAGAGATCTTAAGTTTGAAAAAGCTATTTAAAGCTTCCTCAGAGGGGATGACGGAGTCGAAGTAGAGATATGAGGTGGCAGGGATGAGTCTTTATTAATTACCAATGAGCCACAGCCAAGCTCTGATCAAAGGACCCTTCCGAAGGCCTTTACCAGTCCAGAGATCCAGATTTAATACCACACAGATCAGAGAGATAATAGAGAAATATTAGAGATGTCCAGCAAGGACAGGCATCAGTGCGAGCTGGAAGGGAAGAAGAGCAGAAGAGAGGAAGGCGGAGCTGGCTGGGCCCTATTTATATGCAAATATACACAGTACACAGGGATGATTACCATTGGTTAATGACAAGGTATAGGTGTGGTTTCCCTTAACTAGGTGAGCACAAAGAAACCTGTGTCCCCGCCAAACCTGGGGGAAGCTGGGGTCAAGGGTCAGAGGCTTTCCCAGCCATGTGCAATACTGAGCATGCTCAAGACTGATCATGCTCTCTTCTAAGACAATCTATACATACCAACTGTTTCCCTTGCCCATAGCTAGGGGAGGACTGCTACACTATTTTTCTTTAAAATATTAAAATGGTTCATTTGGACATAAGTTTTAGCCAATGGAAAGAGGTTATTCCCATCCATGTGATAGGATGAATATAATATCTTCTTCCAGATGCATATCCCTGCTTCTCAACCACAAGGGTACTTCCATCTTCGATGATCAGCCTGGTCAGCAAACCTGCTTATCTTAAAGAGGGAATTTAAAGGATTTTTTTTTTAATGAAAAGAACTCAAGACTATCAGAGTGACAAATTTCCTTTTAGACAAATAAGTAATGGCTGAATGAAGTTTGGTATATGAATTTTTTTTCCCTTGAGTAATGAGACTCTTTCAGAGAATCCTGAGTAGTATGAGCTAACACAAAGGATTGTGAGTAGAATCAGGAGAATCATATATAAAAAGCAATAATATTGTAAAGAGCAACAACTTTGAAAGACTTTTAAAAACTCCATTCAAAGCAATGATAAACCATATCTACCAAGGACCTGTGATGAAGCATGTTACCCACCTCTTGAGGTGATGGAACCAAGTCAGAGTGGCATCCATTTTTGGACATGACCACATTGTGGATGAATGATTCATTTTTGCTTGACTATGGTTATTGGGGGTTTTTTTTTCCTTTTTTAATACCAATTATTAGAGAAGGGTTAAGAGGAAAGGAAAATAACTTTCTATACACACACACACACACACACACACACACACACACACACACACGAAGACCATTGTAACATTCTAAAAGATGCACATAAGGAAAAATAAGAGGTTAAGAAGATATAAAGAAGCACATAATTTTGAATATAATATGTAGGATTAGCCAGGTAGCACAGTGGACAGAACTCTAGACCTTAAGATGGAAGGTCTTGGGTTCAAATCTGGCCTTCCTAGTTATGTGACCCTAAGCAAGTCACTTAATCCCAATTGCCTAGTCCTTACTATTCTTCTGTCTTAGAATTGAGTCTGAGACAATAGGTAAGAATTTATCTTTTTAAAGTGATATGTAGAATTTATTATACCTATACACTCACAAAAACTGAGACTGTAAAATGTAGATCCATTGTTCCATTATGAAGTCTTCATATTCTGCTATGCATAAGGGAATGCATTTTTTCAGTTTTCAATTTCAGAATTTTTAAACATTTTTTAAAAAGGAGTTGATAATCAAATGAAGCAGAAGCCAAAGAGTATGATGCAGTTTTATTTTCATTTATTTTATTTTATTTCTCTCCATTGATTAAAAAGAAGAAAAAACTTTTGTAATGCATGTGAATAACTTAGAGAAACAAATTCTCACCTTGACTATATGAAAAAAAAATTTCTTATTTTGCACCCTGGGTAGTGGGGAGTGTAATGATGAGGAGTAGGAAATAGAACTGTTGGGGGTGAATGGAATGTTGAGGATCTATAGTTGCATGAGGCAAGAACAACAGTTGGGATCTGAACAAGGACTTCTGGGAAATTCTTCTGAGGAGCAGAGTCTTGAGGACCAAAACAAAGAAGGGAGTGGAAGGAGGAGCTGTTTCTCAGGGCCATAAGACACCTGTGGAGATTTCTGTCACTGACAGAAATCCTAATATTGAGGATTCCTGTTTAAACATTGCTGGTTCCTGTCAAGAAACCTAATTTCTTCAAAGACTTTCATTCCAAGAATTATTGAGATACTGGACCCAAATCAGTGAGCAGCGCTCTCTTCCCTTTTTCTAGCTCTCCCTAGCCTACAAGAAAACCTAGCACTTCAGTAATTAGTTTTATTTAGAAATAGATTTAAGGCAACCCACAACCCGTTTAACCTCTACCCTTTGCCCCAATCAACAATTAAATCAAATAAGCAGTCAGATAGTGAATTTAATCTTGTTTATTTAGAACTAGAGAGTAAGCTCATAGGCAGACTCCATCTTGTTGCCAGTTTTCAAGAAGACATGTGGGGGAGGCTTGTGGGTGCCCCAAAGAAGCTCATATCCAGATTGAGGTCCCACATACCTCTGCTTATAGAGAGGACTTCCCCGCCGTCCTTGAGGGCCTGCACAGCCACCTAGGGGCAAGCCTTCACCAAGGGGAGATCTCCATTTTGTCTCCCTAAAGTAATTCAGGGACTCAGGGAGGGAGTAGTGAGGGAAGCCATTTTCATCAACCCTTTCCTCTCTGCCTTCAACCCTCATTTCTCCATCTAAGGAGTGTGAGTCCCCCCCCCCCAAAAAAAAATAGAGTAGAATTCTTCATCTGAAAGGACAGATAGACCACCAGTAGAAAAATGTTATAAAAATCTTCATCAGAGACCTCTGAATACCCTTCCTTACCAATCACAAACTGAATGCTCCTAGGGGACTGAAAATCAAACTTAACAACAAGACAGAGCCAAGGAACCCTCCTGCTGGACTTAATTCAAAAGGTACACCCCCCAAAAAGCCGGAATTAGAGAACACTCAGGATTAAGGGGAAGACAGAAAGAAGGTCCCAGGACCCATCCCCCCCTCCCACCCAGAGCTCTGAGACTCCAGTGGAAGTGGGAACTCCTGGGCGGGCAAAGGTGCTGGTCTGAAGGGCATACCTTGCAAGTGTAATATTTATTTGGGAAAGGGAAAAGGATTTGGAAAACAGGGGGATAAATGGGAGGTTTGTATGGGGTATGAAGGAGAGAGGGTAGAGAGGATATATAGCTTGGTGAGGCAAGGAAGGGAGATGCCCCCCGCTGAGAGGAAACAGCAGGGGTCCAATAAGGATGGTTTGTCTTTGAATGACTGAAACTAAAGTTCAGCTCCCTCTATGACCAGAATAGATAGTCCACTTATCTGACTGCGAATTCAAATAATATAAAGTTTAATAATCCAGTTGGAATTGGAATTTTTCCTTAGCTTCAGAGTATAGGGCCAGGCCCTAGAGGCTGGTGGAGGATTTTCCCACTTCTGTCTCCTCTATATCAGTCCAGTTTTGTATAATTTAGAATCTTAGCAGTACATAGAAATCAAACAAGAACAGGTCTAACCTTCAGAAGCTACTGGGCCTGAATCTTCCAGCTGAACCAAGAAGAGCATGCCACTACGGACTGGGCTGAACAAGCGCCTCTCTCCTCCAACACCCTGAAGCAAGTCCCACCCCGCAGGAAGGAAGTTCTAGTCACAAGACCCAACTGCCACACCCAGCAGGAAGGAAGTGCTAGTCACAAGACCCAACTGCCACTCCCAGTTGGGCCCTTCCCCCATAACTGTCAGTCTTGTTTGCTTTCCACACAAGCAGGGCTGGCCAAGTTCAGAGCGTCCAACCCAGATGGAGGGGAAGAAGCTAGAGAGGGAACATAAACCTGGCAGCCTGGCCAGAGCTGTGGAGATCCTCCATATTTGCTCCAGCCTTCTAGGAGGTTTTGGACTCAGAGCACACCCAGCACAACTAAGTTGAACTTAATCCCATCAAAAGTCTCCAAAACTCAGAGAACCCCAGGTGTCACACCCATCCTCATTGACTGCTGGACTTTAATCCAATCAAAAGTGTCCAGAGGACAGGGAAACTAAAACCCCCAACAACCCTCCCCCAGAGACTACACCTAGAGATCTTCTGTTAAAGATCCAAGAGGGGAGACTGACAGAAGCCCCCAAAACAAAACAAAAATGATAGGAGCAAGAGCACAGACAAATACATGGAGTAAAGAAGGGGTGAATATGAGCAAACAACAGAAAAAGAAGAAAGAAACTACAATAGACAGCTTCTATTCAGCAAATGGAAAAGAGGGGGAAAGATCAGCAAACAATAAATCAGAAATCCCAGCGAATTGGATACAGGCTGTGGAAGAACTCAAAACACAATTAACAAAAGAGGTTGAAGACAATTGGGAAAAGAACTTAAAAATTAAGATAAGTCATATGGAAACAGAGGCACTTGAACTAAAATGAGAAAATAGTGTCTTGAAAGCCAAAATCAACCAGCTGGAAAATGAGGCAAAGGAGATGAAAGATGAGGCAAAGAAAATGAAAAAAAATTAAAGACGAGGTAAAGAGGATGAAAGATGACCTTCAAAGAAAATCAGAACAGAAGGAAAAGGATGATCAAAAAGCCAGGGATGAAATTCAGTCTTTAAGAACCAGAATACAATAACTGGAATTAAGTGACCTCACAAGGCAGCAGGACACTATAAAACAAAACAAAAAGAATGAAAAATTGAGGAAAATATGAAGCATCTCATTCACAAAACAGAGGATTTAGAAAATCTTTTGAGAAGAGACAATTTAAGAATCATTGGTCGACCAGAAGACCACGACAAAAGGAAAAGCCTGGACATAATACTACAGGAAATTATTCAGGAAAACTGCCCCGATATCCCAGAAAAGAGTGAAAAATGGAGATTGAAAGAATCCACAGATCACCTACTGTATTTAATCCCCAACTGACAACACCCAGGAATGTTATAGCCAAGTTCAAAAACTATCAGACCAAAGAAAAGATATTACAACCTGCCAAGAAGGAGTCATTCAGATACTACGGAACCATAGTGAGGATAATGCAGGATCTGGCTGCATCCATACTGAAGGACTGAAAGGCATGGAATATGCTATTCTGGAAAGCAAGAGAAGTAGGTCTACAACCAAGAATCAACTACCCAGCAAAACTGACTATATTCTTACATAGGAAAGTACGGTCATTCAACACAATAGAAGAATTCCAAGCATTCATAAAGAAAAGACCAGACCAGAACAGAAAATTTGATGTCCAAGCAAAAAACTCAAGAGAATCATCAAAAGGTAATTAAAAAAGAAGGGGAAAAGAAAAACAAAACAAGACAACAACAAAAGAATTTTAAGAGACTCAATAAGTTAAAATGATATGTATCCTTATAAGAAAAGAGGTCATTGGTAACTCTTAAAAATTGTTGCTATCACCTGGGCAACTAGAAGAATTACACTTAGAGGGAACAGTGACAACTGTATAGGATGAAAGGACAAGACATAAATATGTATATAGATATATGAATGCATAAATACATATACATGTGTTTGTGTGTATAGAGCTTTAAAAAAGACATTAATACTAAAAGAAATGGGAAAAGAAAAAATAGGGATAAATTTATATGTCACAAATAAGCTCATGGCAGGAGGAGGGAGAACATCAATACACTGGAAGGATAAAGAGGTTGGAGATAGGAAATACTCAACTTTTACATGCTTTGAAACTGATCCAAAGAGGGAAGAAAAATCCAATCCATTGGGGCAGAGAATAGGTTTGCATCCTATAGGGGAGTAGAAGGGTAACTAACAGACTGGTGGGGAGAGAAGCAGTACAAGGGAGGGAGAGCGTAGGGGCACAATTTAAAAAAAAACTACAGGGAAAATAAGGGGGGAATAAGAGGGAGGAAGGTAGAAAAGGAAGTAAAATAAAGGTGGGAACTAGGGGGACTGATTATAAACAAACATTGGTGTAGAAGGAAATAGTGAAAGAAGAAAAGGCAGGACCAGGAGTAGAAATCAAAATGCTGGGAAATACGCAGCTAGTAATCATAACTCTGAATGTTAATGGAATGAACTCACCCATAAAATACAAGCAAATAGCAGAGTGGATTAGAATCAAAAACCCTACCATATGCTGTTTACAAGAAACACACATGAGAAAGATAGATATGCATAGGGTGAAAGTAAGAGGATGGAGCCAAATCTATTGGACATCAATTGATAAAAAGAAGGTAGGAGTCGCAATCATGATATTGGACAAAGCCAAAGTAAAAATAAATTTAGTTAAAAGATATAGGGGTGGTAATTACATCCTGATAAAAGGCAGTACAGACAATGAGGAAATATCTGTACTCAACATGTATGCACCAAATGGCATAGCATCCAAATTTCTAAAGGAGAAACTAGAGGACCTCAAGGATGAAATAGACAGAAAAACTATACTAGTGGGAGACCTGAACCTTCCTCTATCCGAACTAGATAAATCAAACCAAAAAATAAATAAGAAAGAGGTAAGAGAAGTGAATGAAAGCTTAGAAAAATTAGAGTTAGTAGAAATGAGGAGAAAAATAAATAGGGACAAAAAGGAATATACCTTCTTTTCAGCAGCACATGGTACATTCACAAAAATTGACCATGTATTAGGGCATAAAAACATTGCAAACAATTGCAAAAGGGCAGAAATAATAAATGCAACCTTCTCAGATCATGATGCAATGAAAATAATAATTAGTAAGGGTACATGGAGAGGTAAATCAAAAATTAATTGGAAATTAAACAATGATTCTCCAAAACCAGTTAGTTAAAGAACAAATCATAGAAACAATTAATAACTTCATTGAAGAAAATGACAATGATGAGACATCCTTTCAAAACCTATGGGATGCAGCCAAAGCAGTACTCGGGGGCAAATTTATATCCTTGAGCTCATATATTAACAAATTAAGAAGGGCAGAGGTCAATAAATTAGGCATGCAAATTAAAAAAATAGAAAGCAAACAAATTAAAAATCCTCAGATGAAGACTAAATTAGAGATCCTAAAACTCAAAAGAGAAATCAATAAAATTGAAAGTCAAAGAACTATTGATTTAATAAATAAGACTAAAAGCTGGTAGTTTGAAATAACAAATAAAATAGACAAAGTACTAGTCAGTCTAATTAAAAAAAGGAAAGAAAAAAACCAAATTGACAGTATCCAAGATGAAAGGGAAACTTCACCTCTAATGAAGAAGGAAATTAAGGCAATCATTAAAAACTACTATGTCCAATTATATGGTAACAAATATGGCAATTTAGGTGAAATGGATGAATACTTACAAAAATATAAATTTCCTAGACTAACAGAGGAAGAAATAAATTACCTAAACAACCGCATCTCAGAAAAATAAATTGAACAAGCCATCAAAGAACTCCCTAAGAAAAAAATCCCCAGGTCCAGATGAATTCACAAATGAATTCTATCAAACATTCAAAGAACAACTAATTCCAATATTATACAAACTATTTGACAGAATAAGGCAAGAAGAAGTTCTACCAAATTCATTTTACAATGCAAACAGGGTACTGATTCCAAAGCCAGGCAGGTCAAAAACAGAGAAAGAAAACTGTAGACCAGTCTCCCTAATGAATATAGATGCAAAAATCTTAAATAGAATACTAGCAAAAAGACTCCAGCAAGTCATCACAAGGGTTATTCACTATGACCAGTTAGGATTCATACCAGGAATGCAAGGATGATTCAACATTAGGAAAACTATCCACATAATTGACCATATTAACAAGCAAAGTGACAAAAATCACATGATGATCTCAATAGATGCAGAAGAAGCCTTTGATAAAATACAACACTCATTCCTATTGAAAACACTAAAAACTATAGGAATAGAAGAGCCTTTCCTAAAAGTAATAAACAGTATATACCTAAAACCATCAGCAAACATCATCTGCAATGGGGAAAAACTCAAAGCCTTCCCAATAAGATCAGGAGTCAAACAAGGATGCCCATTATCACCTTTATTATTTAATATTGTACTAGAAACACTAGCAGTAGCAATTAGAGAAGGAAAAGAAATTGAAGGTATTAAAATTGGCAATGAGGAGACCAAGCTATCACTCTTTGCAGATGATATGATGGTTTACTTAAAGAATCCTAGAGAATCAACCAAAAAGCTAGTCGAAATAATCAACAACTTTAGCAAAGTTGCAGGATACAAAATAAACCCACACAAGTCATCAGCATTTCTATATATCTCCAATCCATCTTAGCAGCAAGAATTAGAAAGAGGAATTCCATTTAAAATCACTCTAGACAATATAAAATATTTAGGAATCTATCTGCCGAGACAAACACAGGAACTATATGAACACAACTACAAAACACTCTCCACACAATTAAAACTAGATAAAAACAATTGGAAAAACATTGATTGCTCATGGGTAGGACAAGCTAACATAATAAAAACGACAATCTTACCCAAATTAATTTACTTATTTAGTGCCATACCCATTGAACGACCAAAAAAAACTTTTACTGAATTAGAAAAAAAAAACATAACAAAGTTCATTTGGAAGAACAAAAGATATCCAGGGAAATAATGAAAAAAAAAATACAAAGGAAGGTGGCCTTGCAGTCCCAGATCTCAAACTATATTACAAAGCAGCAGTCATCAAAACAATTTGGTACTGGCTAAGAGACAGAAAGGAGGATCAGTGGAATAGACTTGGGGTAAATGACTTCAGCCAGACAGTATACGATAAACCCAAAGATCCCAGTTTTGGGGACCAAAACCCACTTTTTGATAAAAACTGCTGGGAAAATTGGAAGACAGTGTGGGAGAGATTAGGTTTGGATCAACATCTCACACCCTACACCAAGATAAACTCAGAATGGGTGAATGACCTGAATATGAAGAAGGAAACTATGAGCAAATTAGGTGAACACAGAATAGTATACTTGTCAGATCTTTGGGAAAGGAAAGACTTTAAAACCAAGCAAGAGCTAGAAAAAAATCACAAAATGTATAATCAATAGTTTTGATTATATCAAATTTAAAAGGTTTTGTACAAACAAAACTAATGCATCCAAAATTAGAAGGGAAGCAACAAATTGAGAAACAATCTTCATTACAAAAACCTCTGACAAAGGTCTAATTACTCAAATTTATAAAGAGCTAAACCAGTTGTACAAAAAATCAAGCCATTCTCCAATTGAAAAATGGGTAAGGGACATGAATAGGCAATTTTCAGTTAAAGAAATCAAAACTTAATAAGCACATGAAAAAATGCTCTAAATCTCTTATAATCAGAGAAATGCAAATCAAAACACCTCTGAGGTGTCACCTCACACCTAGCAGATTGGCTAATATGACAGCAAAGGAAAGTAATGAATTTTGGAGGGGATGTGGCAAAGTTGGGACATTAATGCATTGCTGGTGGAGTTGTGAATTGATCCAACCATTGTGGAGGGCAATTTGGAACTATGACCAAAGGGTGCTAAAAGACTGTCTGCCCTTTGATCCAGCCATAGCACTGCTGGGTTTGTACCCCAAAGAGATAATAAGGAAAAAGACATGTACATAATGTACATCTACCCCAAAGAGATAATAAGGAAAAAGACATGTACAAAAATATTCATAGCTGCAAATTTGTGGTGGCAAAAAATTAGAAAATGAGGGGATGTCCTCCAATTGGGGAATGGCTGAATAAATTGTTTGGTGTGTTGGTGTTGGAATACTATTGTGCTCAAGGGAATAATAAAGTGGAGGAATTCCATAGAGATGGGAACAACCTCCAGGAATTGTTGCAGAGTGAGAGGAGCAGAACCAGGAAAACATTGTACACAGAAACTGATACACTGTGGTACAATCGAATGTAATGGACTTCTCCATCAGTGGCAATGCAGTGATCCTGAGCAATTTGGAGAAACCTACGAGAAAAACCACTATCCACATCCAGAGGAAACACTGTGGGAGTAAAAACACCAAAGAAAAACAACTGCTTGAATACATGGGTTGAAGGCATATTGTTGAGGATGTAGACTCTAAATGAACATCCTAGTGTAATCAACAACATGGAAATGAATTCTAATCAAGGACACATGTAATGCCCAATGAAATTGCATGTTGGCTGCGGGAAGAGTGGGTGTAGGGGAAGGAGGGAAATAATGTGATTATTGTAACCAAGGAATAATGTTCTCAATTGACTAAATAAACTTATTCAAATGGAAAAAAATAGTAAAAGAAAAAACAAAAGAAAAATCTTCATCAGTATGTGTAGGAATACCTAGAGATAAAACAATAAGAAATCCACTGGAAGTCCTAACCATCAACCTGTTCTTAAGGCTCAACTAGAGCTGACTCCTGCTGCTTCCCCACTTGAGACTCAAGCAAGGCAGTATTTGCCTCAGAGCAGTGCTGACTGATGGACACTTGGCAGCTGACCACCTCCAAGAAAGACATACACAGCATTCAGCCAAGCAGAGAGGGAACCTTGGCCTAAGTCCAATATAAAATATTCTTACCAGATCCCCTAAAGCCCAGATTGGAGCAGAATTGTATGCACATTTTGATTAATTAAGTCAGATTGCATACACTGAGAGATATAAGTCTTTTAAGTATTTAAATAACACTAGTTAGCAAATGTAACAGTAAATTGTTAGACACATGCTCCATGAGTTACAACTCCCAGAACTGGTAGAGGTCAGGCCTCCCTCAACTGTCTCCAGGCTTGCCCTGTGAAAAAGAAAAATTCCAAATTTCCCCCAGATAAAAGTAATTTCCTGGTGCCTCTCATTGTCTGAGTTATTTTTAACATTGGTTGTGGAGTGGAGCTGGTTGAGTAGAGCCTGAGGGAAGCCTTTGTTCTAGAATTAAGCAAACAGAGGATACAATTGAGATTGGCCCAGTGTACCACTATTTCTTCATACATGTTCAAAGCCTCAGAGCACACATTTCATAATAGTGGTGGTTAGAGAAAACATGCAAATCAATTCTTTTTATTCCAAGCCACATGCCGTTCTTTTTTTTTTTTTAATATTATTTTATTTGGTCGTTTTCATACATTATTCACTGGAAACAAAGATCGTTTTCTTTTCCTCCCTTCCCCTCCCCCCCCCCCCCCCCCCCCGCCTTTCCCTCTCCCATAGCCAACGCATGATTCCACTGGTTATCACATGTGTTCTTGACTCGAACCCATTTCCCTGTTGTTGGAGTTTGCATTATAGTGTTCATTTAGAGTCTCTCCTCAGTCTTATCTCCTCCAACCCTGTAGTCTGTAGTCAAGCAGTTGCTTTTCAGCGGTGTTTTTACTCCCACAGTTTATCCTCTGCTTGTGGGTAGTATTTTTTTTTTAGATCCCTGCAGATTGTTCAGGGAAATTGCATTGATACTAATGGAGAAGTCCATCACCTTCGATTGTACCACAATGTATCAGTCTCTGTGTATAATGTTTTCCTGGTTCTGCTCCTTTCGCTCTGCATCACTTCCTGGAGGTTGTTCCAGTTCACATGGAATTCCTCCACTTTATTATTCCTTTTAGCACAATAGTATTCCATCACCAACATATACCACAATTTGTTCAGCCATTCCCCAATTGAAGGGCATCCCCTCATTTTCCAATTTTTGGCCACCACAAAGAGCGCAGCTATGAATATTTTTGTACAAGTCTTTTTGTCCATTATCTCTTTGGGGTACAAGCCCAGCAGTGCTATGGCTGGATCAAAGGGCAGACAGTCTTTTATCGCCCTTTGGACATAGTTCCAAATTGTCCTCCAGAATGGTTGGATCAATTCACAACTCCACCAGCAATGAATTAATGTCCCCACTTTGCCACATCCCCTCCAGCATTCATTACTTTCCATAACTGTCATGTTAGCCAATCTGCTAGGTGTGAGATGATACCTCAGAGTTGTTTTGATTTGCATCTCTCTGATTATAAGAGATGTAGAGCACTTTTTCATGTGCTTATTAATAGTTTTGATTTCTTTATCTGAGAATTGCCTGTTCATGTCCCTTGCCCATTTGTCAATTGGAGAATGGCTTGATTTTTTGTACAATTGATTTAGTTCTTTATAAATTTTAGTAATTAAACCTTTGTCAGAGGTTTTTATGAAGATTGTTTCCCAATTTGTTGCTACCCTTCTGATTTTGGTTACATTGGTTTTGTTTGTACAAAAACTTTTTAATTTGATGTAATCCAGATTATTTATTTTGCATTTTGTAACTCTTTCTAATTCTTGCTTGGTTTTGAAGTATTTCCCTTCCCAAAGGTCTGACATGTATACTATTCTGTGTTCACCTAATTTTCTTATAGTTTCCTTCTTTATGTTCAAGTCATTCACCCATTTTGAATTTATCTTGGTGTAGGGTGTGAGGTGTTGATCTAAGCCTAATCTTTCCCACACTGTCCTCCAATTTTCCCAGCAGTTTTTATGAAATAGTGGATTTTTGTCCCAAAAGCTGGGATCTTTGGGTTTGTCATATACTGTCTTGCTGAGGTTGCTTGCCCCCAGTCTATTCCACTGATCCTCCTTTCTGTCTCTTAGCCAGTACCAAATTGTTTTGATGACCGCTGCTTTGTAATATAGTCTGAGATCTCCACATGCCGTTCTTTACGATCTCTACTATCCCAAACCTGTGTCTCAACAGAAATTCAATGAGTTTTTCTTCAGGACTGACTGTCAATTGTCTAAGTACTAGTCTCAAATGAAAGATAGAAGCTCTCTTTGGTAATGATGTCTTTTGGCAAGTCAAATTTGGATAACATGTATCGTTATTCTAAGAAAAGCACCATAAAATGCATTGGGTATGTTTATAATCTTAGTAATGAAGTGACCTTACTCCTTACCAAGGCTAATGACTCTATTTATTCAAGTGATTCCATTTCATCCTGGTCTCTGGATCCCTATTCTTTCACTTATTTTCAATCTCCCCTCTAATTGCCTACAAAGATGCCCACATCTCCCCCCATATTGAAAAAACAACAACTCTCACCTGATACTTTGATCTCAACAAATTATCATTCTCTATCTCTTCTACACACTTTGTAGTATTTTTTTGTATCTGTATCAAGGTAAAGTAGCAATTGTAAATGAATGGCAGGACTTGGAATCTCATGAGCCTGTTGGGTCAAGGTTCCAAACAGTTGTAAAGGAGTTTTTTCCAACTCTTTGGAAGAGCAGGAGAAGGAGTAAGGTGTGGCTAAAAAGATCCCGATCATCCATCCACAACTGACCTTTGAGGATTTTAGCTGTGGTGAGAGAATATATCTGGTCAGTCTGCTGGACAGCCTGACTAGAGAAAGACCTCCACCCTGCTGGGAGCATCTGTGAACATCAATTGAGATTCCTGGTTCATCAAGGACTCTTGTGTGTGAGATTCTGTTACCCTCTTGGACTTAACTTTGAGAAGCTTAGTTATTTAGATTTTAGGATAAGTATTTGAGGGTTTAATATCTGGGATAAGAGTTAGCAGTTACCTTTCCCTTCCTTCTATTCCCAAACCCTTCACCCCTTTTCCTGTTAATAAAATCAATAATTTTTTATGATTCCCTCTGTATTAGTATTCTTTCCCTCACCCAATTAATGTATCATAATTATTAAAACATAGCCAAACTGCTAAAAAAAAAAAAGGGCTGGCTACAATAGGTGCTTCCACTTTCTCTCCACTCTCTTCTTTATCCCTTACAATTCAGCCTCTGACCTGTTCCATTGAAACAGCTTTCTCCAAAGTTTTAGTGATCTTAGTTTTTTGTCAAATTCAATGTCCTTTTCTTGAATCTTTCTTCTCCTTGTAAAAGGTTACCAGTGAATCTGCCTGCCTCAGATCTATCTCCCCTCCAGTCAATTCTTCACTAAGCATCTAAAGTAATTTTCTTAAAGCAAAGACAAGGTTTATCACACCCTGCCTCCCAACTCAATAAACTCAGGTGGCTCCCTTTTGCCTTCAGGATCAAATACAAAATGCCACTGGACATTCAAAGTCCTTGATAAACTAGACCCTTTCTATATTTCCAGGCTTCTTGCCACATACCTTCAATCAAGTAAAACCTTGCTGCTCTCTATCTCCCTTGCCTGGAATGCTTTCCCTCCTTCACTGTGACTACTCATGTCCCTGGTTTCTTGTTATTATTTTTTCATTTAAATTCATTTGTTTGTTACATTAAAATGCCCAGTTAACTAACTTCCTCCTTTCCCCCCCCCCATTCATTAAAGAAGGTATCATTTGACAAATTTATATATATTCATATATATGACATTTATATGTATATAAAACCATGTCTTCCTTATTTCTATTCGTTCTTTTTCTGGAAGTAGTAGACATACACGAGTCATTCTTCAAACAATATTTCTGTTACTGTACATAATATTCTCTTAGCGTAGGATGGATTGGATTTGCTACAACTGGTTCCTGATTAGAAGCAGGTTTGTAGCTAACTCTGGTCCATGTGGACTGATATTTAAGGTTACAGAACAGAGTACTAAGACATTTAAGCAGCTTGTGTTTGGCAACTAGTTACCAGTTATAGAATCAAAAGAGTTTATTATTTAATGAACTTTAGATGATGGTCATCCCTGGCTACGCACATGCCAATAATGTTTCCTGTGGCCAGTGGGAGCAGATTTCCCTTGACTATAATAATAACACACAGCATGACAACTTAAGAATCAGTGTCATAATCTTTTGAGCACACTGTACTTAGAGACCTATGTGACCCAAGGAAGTAACAAGAAGTTTGGTATGCAGCTCCCAATAGCATCAGTTAACAAAAGTCCATGATAGAATGTGGATCAATAGTTCTGGGCTAAGATGGCTGTAGAGTAGAAGGAACTTCACGACTCTTCCTACTACCAATCACAACAAAGCATCTCAAAAGGACAAAAATCAAAATCAAATGAGGGAAGGGGCTCTGCCAAGGGGCACAGCCTTGAAGGTAGGCAGGCTTTGTGCATTTCCACACTATAAGGGAATAAAATTACAGCTACTAAAGTGGAAGCTGATCACTCCTCCCCTACAACACCTACCATGCCAGAGTCAGAGCAAGGACTTGAGCAATCTCTAAATTCTTGGGGGCTGGCTGAGGGCACCACAGTCTTAAGCTTGAGAACAGCACAGGGCCTTGGCAGCTAAACTTTATGAGGCTGAGGAGTGTGGAGAGCAGAGCTCAGACTGCAGAGCGAGAGTGTGGAGACCCAGGGCAAACCCAGGCTGGTAGAGCAGACCTGGCCCCAGCTGATGCAACAGAGACTGGAAAAATAGCCTTAGGGCAAGACTCTTTAAAGCCCACTGCACCAAGAACTGCCTTCCCACCTCACTGAGACTTCCAGCTGAGAAGCCAAGATAATTCAGAGAAAAAAACAAGCCCAGCAATAGTTACCAATATAAAGGAACCACAATCCACAAATACCAAAAGAAATAAAAACCATTGATCCTGGTTAACTTCTATTTAGAAAAGGAGCAGGGTACAGAGGTGACAGCAGAGAGAGACAAATAAGCAAAACACATCCAAAATTTTAAAAAAAAATGGAAATTGGTCACAAGCTCTCAAGGAACTCAAAATGGATCTCAAGAACTAAGTAAGAAAGATAGAACAGGGGGCAGCTGGGTAGCTCAGTAGATTGAGAACCAGGCCTAGAGACGGGAGGTCCTAGGTTCAAATCTGGCCTCAGATACTTCCTAGCTGTGTGACCCTGGGCAAGTCACTTGACCCCCATTGCCTAGCCCTTACCACTCTTCTACCTTGGAACCAATACACAGTAATGATTCCAAGATGGAAGGTAATGGTTTAAAAAAAAGATAATATGAAAAAAGGGGGGAGAATAGAAGATGGTACAAAGAGAAACTTCAAGGAAGAAGAAAAATAGGATAAATTATACCACATAAAGAGTTACATGGGGGGAGAGGGGAAGAATACTATTATAAGAAGGAGAGGACGAGAATGCTAATACGTAATACATAAACTTTACTCTCAGTGGAATAAATTCTGAGAGGGAAGAGCATCTAGACCCATTGGGGTATAGAATTTGATCTTACCCTACAGGGAAGTTGAGATGGAAGAACCAAGGGGGATGGAGGACTACCAAAATGTAGGGGAAAAGAGGGGGGAGGGAATTCAATAGACCTTAAAGAAAAATAAGAGGGGAATAAGAAGGGAGGGAGTGAGAAGGGAAGTAAAATAAGGGTGAGGAATAGGGAGACTGATTAAAAGCAAAAAATTGGTATAGAAGTAAATAGTAAAAGAAGAAAGGGCAGGAATAAGAAAGGAAATCAAAATGATGGTGAATACACAGGTGGTAATCATAACTTTGAATGTGAATGGGATGAACTCACTCATAAAATGGAAGCAAATAGCAGAATGGATTAGAAACCAAAATCCCACCATATGTTGTCTACAAGAAACACACATGAGACAGATAGACACACACAGGATAAAGGTAAGAGGATGGAGCAAAATTTATTGGGCATCAAATGAGAAAAAGAAGGAAAAAGTTGCAATCATGATATCTGACAAAGGCAAAGTAAAAATAGCTCTAGTCAAAAGAGATAGGGAAGGTAATTATATCCTGATAAAAGACAGTATACACAATGAGGAAATTGCAGTACTCAACATGTATTCACCAAATGGTATAGTATCTGGATTTTTAAAGGAGAAACTAGTAGAGCTGAAGGAGGAAATAGATATTAAAACATACTAGTGGGAGACCTGAATCTTCCCCTAACAGATCTAGATAAATCAAAATAAAATAAATAAGAAAGAGGTAAGAGATGTGAATTAAATCTTAGAAAAAAATAGTTAATAGTTATATTGAGAAAAATAAATAGGGACAAAAAGGAATACACCTTCTTTTCAGCAGCTCATGGTACATTCTCAAACACTGATGATATTCTGTTCCAATGAAAGTAGTATATAAGTATGATTGGCAAGTCCTCAAGACAGAATCTTCAGAGCTGACAGGGGAACATTCCAAGGCTGTTGGAGAGACAATTTGGCCCAACTGGACTTGGAACTGACAGGGAAAACTAATAGTGGAAATTCTTATCCCTCTCCTGGTCTCCATTGGACCTTGGACAAGCAGACCTTCAATCAAGACTAAGCAGAAGTTTCCCAATACTCTTAGGTGGACTAAGGTGTTAAGATTAAAACTGCCAAACTGTGACAGGTAAAAATTAGTTTCTCTGCTAGAAGTATTATATTTTTTGAGGTTTATTAAAGGTTAAGAATTCAAGAAAGTAAAAGTAAGAAAGCACGTGCCTAGGAGGGCCAAGAGGCCCATTCAATTTCATTTACATCATGAGAGACGCGTCTGCTTGGAAGCAGAAGTAGTAAAAGAGCAAGCCATAGGTGGAGACCCTTTAAATAGTAATTTGTTCTTGGCCCAGGTGGGAACTCAGGTGAGGTTACAAAGCATCTCAGGAACTAGAGCAAGGACTTCTGGGGATTGAAGTTCAGGGTTCAAATATCCATTTTTACAAAGGGGAACATTGAGGAAGACTTCTGCCATTCTCTGGACCTTAGCAAACCTCCATCTGGATATCAATAACTGCCTGTCAAGACTCTAATTTTGTAAGATCTCTATTGGACTGGCCTTTAGGATTTTAGTGTATGAAGATAGTATTATTAGTTAGGAATTTACATTAAGGGTTTAAGGATTAAGATTTCCTTCCCCCTATCCCTCCTTTCCCTAACCTCTCCTCTCTATTAAATAAAACCAAATAAAACCCTCCTAATTAATAATGATATTTCAATTCTAGGACATAAACACATTGTCAAAAATTCAAAAAAGCAGAAATAATAAAAGCAACCTTTTCAGATCATAATGTAATAAAAATAATAATCAGTAAGGGAGAGGCAAATAAAAAATTCATTGGAAATTAAATAATATGATTCTCCAAAATTGGTTTGTTAAAGAACAAATCATAGAAACAATAATTTCACTGAAGAGAGTGAAAATGAGAAGACATCATATCAAAATCTATGGAATGCAGCCAAAGTAATACTCAGGGGAAAATTCACATCAACAAGTCAGAGAGGGAGATCAATGAATTGGGATGACAAGTGAAAAAATTAGAAAAATAACAAATTAAAAATCCCCAGATAAAAACTAAATTGAAAATCCTAAAAATTAAAGGAGAAATTAATGAAATTAAAATTCTAAGAAATATTGAATTAATAAATAAGACTAGGAGCTGGTACTTTGAATAAACAAATAAAATAGATAAAGTACTGGTTAATCTAATTTTAAAAAGGAAAGAAGAAAACCAAATTAGCAGAATCAAAGCTGAAAAGAGCAACCTCATCTCTAATGAAGAAGAAATTAAGGTAATTATTAAGAACTATTTTGCCCAATTATATGGCAACAAAAACAGCAATCTAGATGATATGGATGAATATTTACAGAAATATAAACTTCCTAGATTAACAGAAGAGGAAATAGAATACTTAAATAATCATATATCTGAAATAAAAATTGAACAAGCCATCAAAGAAGTCCCTGTAATGTTGTGGAAGAAAGATAATAGGAAAAGATTGCAGCAGAGCTGGAGTAGCTGGGACTCAAGAAGAACATTCTAATTGGGATGATGACCAGAAAAGATGGTTGAGAAAGGAAGAGACAAACTGAAACCTTGGCCTCTTTGCCTTGGAGACAGAAAGGAAGAAGGGTCTCTGGGCTTGGGGACAGAAAAAAAGGACAAAAGTCCAGCTCTCTCTGATTTCTCTGCTGTGCTACAGTGACTGAATTTCTGGACCTGTTAACCAATTTTCCCAATATATTGGGAACTGAACTATATTCTGAATATATCTGAACTATATTCCACCATCCTCCAACCTAGGAATTATTCTAGTGTTAAGGAAACCCTAAACACTCTTTCCTTCCATTTCCTTATCTTTCCCTTCTTTCCTAATAAATCCCTTACTTAATCTTAAAGAAGAGAAAGTGTATTTATTTGAGACATCATAAAACTCACCCTGAGTTGATTTAGAGAGATCAAAAGAAGAATCAATTGGAAGGGAAGGGAAGAAGGGAGGGTGAAGGAAGAAAAGAGGGAGGAAGGGAGGGAAAAGGGTGAAAGGGAAGAGATTAGCAGATCTGATCATTAGTTACCATTTATCACTCAAATAATCACTTATTACAATTTGGCACCCTGTACAGACTTTACTCACAATTCTGAGCAGACTGTACTCACAGCTAATATAGGAAACCAATAAGAAGACAAGATTTTTAAGCAAATTATCTGTGAGATGGTAGTGTTGCAAGCCATTGCAGGATATTGGATATACAATATCTGGTATAGTACAATGACAACTATGATTTTAGATTCTATGGGGTATATAACTAACACCACAATATTTATATTAAACATGCCTTTTCAAAAAGACACCATACTATGGCAAATACTGACACAAATTTATATAATTATTATGTCTGTAATACAAACAATGACCTACCTAAAGAACATTTATAGATGTATAATTCCAAAGACAGCACAGATCATGGTAGTTGATACCAATCTGGAAATACTGGTGAAGAACATGTTTCAGGAAATCTTAAAGGCAAAAGGGCTAGATCAGATAAAGGATAAGGGAAATGATCAGGTGTAAGGGTTAAAATTATGGTTGAGACTGAATGTAATAATCATATTTGGTTGCCAGGATTTTACTTATAAAATCCTAATGAAACACCCAAACTCAGCTGGAAATGTTATGGTGATCTAATTACAACAGGAGGAAGAAATTATTAGAGGGAGAGAGAGACGGGGAGAGAAGGAAAGGAGTTTAACTCAAAACTGCTCTGGCTCAGGCTGAGCTAAGACTGGAGTTTAAGGCCCTGGAGAGCCAAGGCAGATAAGGGAGTCAGTCCTTATCACTCACGTGACCAATCTGAAGGAAAGCTGTCTGCGGGGCTCCTCCAAGCTCGAGCTCCAGGATTGAACTGGTGTCTAGTTCTCCACAGGAAGTCACAAAAACACCAGAGGCTGTTCTCTACCTCACTTCCTGCATCTCACATGTGCCAATGGTGGCTCTAGCTTGGATTAGGACAGCCTGGGGGGGGGGGGGGGGAGTTAGTGTTTTCTGAAATGTCATTAGCTAGCACATGCCCGTGTAGTGTGGATGTGCACATTCCTGGGTGCTAGACCAAGCAAGATGGAGGAAATTTAAAAATCACACAGGTAGACAATGCACCTAAGGACAAAGAAAAGAAGGACAAGAAAACAAAGTCAGGTACACAGGGAAATGGCAATGACAAGGAAACCAAATACAAACAAAGAAGCTGAAAAAATCCTTCCACTAAAAGATATTACTAAGATCTCTGATTCAGATGGAGAGCTCCACTCCAAAGTTCATAAGCAATTTACTACTCAAGAATTAGATTCCATAATGTGACAGACGCTGGCACTAGGAAAAAGTGCCAGGCTAAAGAGTATGTGAAATTGATCACCTCGACAGGGGAGGGGCCCCAGGAGTGGAAACCTGAGGAGAGAAGTCTCTGGCAGAGAGATCAGTGAGTCTCTCAGACTTGAGAAGCCAAAGAGAGAAGTTGGGGGAAAAAAGACTTTCTCCTGAGGGTTACCCATTTTTCCTGCTGGTGACTGGAAATCTTTTCCCCCAACACTTCCCAATTGAAGGGACTTTCTGAAAAGAAACTTGAGCATACTTTACCTCAGCTCCTGTTGCCCAGGGGTGAGTCAATGTGACTTTCTCTCAGGGGGCTCAGGTTGCCGAGGCCTGAGTTCACCCTAAACTTGAGGAGGGAGGGGAAAGGGTTTAGATAGAGACCGTTTCCCCACTTTACTTTTCCCATTCTTCCCTGCCTGTTATTCCTTTTGTATTACCTGATTGAGTTAACATTAAAAGTTATCTGTTCCCCAAGCTGAGTGTGAGTGAATGGACCAAGGGCAAGACCCTTTGGTCTCGAATAGTGAAGGCAGGACAAGAGGGACAAGAGCGAATTGGGGAGAGCAACTTTAGCTAAGGAGGAAAGGCAGAAGGGGGAAAATCTTCAAACCCCCCTCCTCTCTCTGAGCCAACCCATTACATCTGCTGTCTCCACTGAACCCCACTTTGAGAAGAGGAGATTCTCCTCTCTTTTCCCTCCTCCATACTGAAAGTTTGAACTTCCATCGGGGTACAAAACTTCCCTTTTTTTTAAATCCTTTTTTTAATACAATAAAGAAAAGTTTTCTAAAGTTCATTTCCAAGCCCCATAGATCTCATAAAGATTTAAAACGTGCTTTCTGTATTTTTGAGCCCACTTTTGAAGATGTTGAGTTTCTTCTGGCAGAACTTTTTGGCCCCCATGAACATTGCCAATTTATTGATAGAACAAGATCAGAAAGCACCCTGAGAAGCTGGCTAACAGAGGAGCAAAGAGAGGACTTTGACTTCTCTAATCCTATTAGCATGACCTATCTGAGGAAATGCAGGGAAGATTTGCTCCAAGCTATTAAGATGTGTTGTTCTAAGCCAAATGCTTGGGGAAATTTTGATAAGATGGTAAAAAACATGGGAGAAAATCCAGCTTCATTTATTGATCGCCTTTCTGAAACAGCTGAAGCTATTATGGGCATAACGATATGAAGGAGTTTGTGGCCCATGTTAGGAGGCAATTTCTGAAAGGATGAACACCACACCTTGGGAATTTCTTCAAACATTGCTTTCCAAAATATCATACTGTAAATTTGACAGAGCTGAGAGACTATGCATCACACATATTTGATAGTCACACAGAGCAAAATAGACAGGTGACAGAATTCCAGAAGAAGTTGTAGGAATCACAGCAAAATCTAAAGACAAAGAGATCCAAGAAATTAAAAACATGAACATTGTTAAAACATACTCAAAACCTGTCTATCAACAAAGAAAAAAAAAACAGGTAGAGACCAGATAATGTTTTTTCTGTCATAAAACTGGACACCAAATCAAAGACTGTTTTCTCAAGAAGTATGAGGTTAATAATAACAATAAGAAAATATAATGGGCAGAAACCTACATGTGTTAATCACTGCTCACTAAAATCAAGCCAAAAGCAGCAAATCTTCAGGAAATGAGAGAAGCTATAAAGGCAGGGACTAATCCCAAATATTCAGATTTGGTTAAGAGAAAATTATGAAGCCACAATTATGGTGTAATTAGCTTAGTGCATGGGGATAGAGAATTAAAAAGTAGTAAAAGACAGGCTGCTATAAAACTAAAGAGAAAACAGAAAAGGGACATTGAACAACTGATGCAAGAAAATGAATCTGTGAGTTCTGAGGAGTGCAAACCAAGTAAAAGATGAAGTGATAGGCAGAGACAAGTGAAAAAACTTGATGAAGAAGTTAAAAACATCATTTCTCAAATAAAGACTGAGATAGTAGACTTAGAGAGAAATAGTATAGTAACCACTCAGAAAAAAAGTAGAAAACAAGTCAAAACATACTTAGAAAACATTTTTCAGTGCAGATTGGGCACAGGGATTGAATTTTGTACAAGAAAAGTCAGAATAAATCATATAAACTCAAAGAGGAGCTAGTGAGAGACTCGGAGAAACAAAATTTCAATTCCCTGAAACAAAATGACTGTAGCAGAAAATCAAAGCACAAGTTTACTATTACAAATGAGGTATGATTTGAAGACACTCACAGATGTACATAAAATCCCACAAGAAACAGTTAATTCTTCAAATAGATATATGGCACAGATCGCCTTAGATAAAAAACATCTAGTTTGAATCCAGAAGCTAAAAGTTTTCATCCTATACAAAATTTAGTGAAAATGAAGCTGAAATTACATTTGAAGATAATAATCATTTTCAAAGTAATAGAGGTAGAATAGCAGTTAAACTTGAAAAGATGAATAGAATGAAAAACTTAGCAACTGATAGAACAGCCAAAGATTCAAATGACAAGCATGAAACCAACATTCCATATGGAGGGGGGTCTGGCCAAGTAAAACTATATAAGATTAACTATAGGTATGATTTAAATTCATTTTCCAATGAAGTAGAGGATATAATACAATCAAACTTAGATGAAGATCCCATAGGAAATTATTTAAATAAAGATTTAACTAATTCAACCATATAACTGGCAGAAGGTAGCAAAGCAATGCAGAGTGATTCAATAACAATAAATACCATGTCTACACAAAAGCCACAACCATGTGTATGAATTAAAGTGGGAAAGAAAAACTACAAAGTTCTCTTAGATACTGGTGCTTCAAAAGCAGTCCTAAAGACATGTCCAGGGGATACCAAATAGGGGGTTTGATTTCTGTAGCTGGAGCTATGGGACAAATACAACAGGTCCCTGAGCTCAAAACACCATGGTCAAATTATTAATTACCTCATGTACAGATAATCTTTTAGGACTGGATTTTTATGTAAGATTCAAGCAACATTGCAATGTGAAAGATCTGGGAAAATCTACTTGAATTTACCCAAATATTCACTAAAGCACTACCCATTGTTATACCTGGAACAACTATATGAAGAACTCTAGAAAGTTCAAACTTTAACATCTATGCATGAAATACCAAAAGATATAACACAAGGAGTGTTTGCAAAACATCAAAATGATGTGGGTAGGATCAAGTTGGTGACACCAGTCATGATTGAGGTCAGGGAAAGAATAATGCCCAAGATACTACAATACAAATTAAGTAAAGAAGCAAAATAAGGAATAACACCAATAATAAATAGTTTCCAAAACGAGGCATATTAAGACCTACTGTATCTGAATACAGTAGTCCAATTCTAGCTATTAAAAAGATCAAGTTGAATGAAGATGGCACTTCAGCTTAGAGATTTGTAATGGATCTTAGGGCTGTAAATAACTTTATAAGAAAGAAACACACTCTTACACCTTCTCCAAATGATATAATAACTCAAATTGAACAAGCCATCAAAGAACTCCCTAAGAAAAATCCCAGGGCCAGATGGCTTCACATCAAACATTCAAAGAACAACTAATCCCAATATTAAACAAACTATTTGACAAAAATAAGCAAAGAAAGAGTTCTACCAAATTCCTTTTATGACACAAATATGGTACTGATTCCAAAATCAGGAAGACCAAAAAGAGAGAAAGAAAACTACAGACCAATCTCCCTAATGAATATAGAATACTAGCAAAAATACTCCAGAAATTGATCACAATTATTCACTGTGATCAGATGGGATTTATACTGGGAATGCAAGGATGGTTCAATATTAGGAAAACCATCCACATAATTGACAATATCAACAAGCAAGCTAACAAAAATCACATGATTATCTCAATAGATGCAGAAAAAGCCTTTAATAAAATGCAATACTCATTCCTATTGAAAACCCTAGAAAGTATAGGAATAGAAGGGCCTTTCCTAAAAATAATAAGCAGCATATATTTAAAACCTTCAGCAAGCATCATCTGCAATGGCGATAAGTCAGAAGTCTTCCCAATAAGATCAGGAGTGAAGCAAGGATGCCCATTATCACCTCTATTATTTAACATTGTACTAGAAACACTAGCAGTAACAATTAGAGAAGAAAAGGAAATTAAAGACATTAAAATAGACAATGAGGAGACCAAGCTATCACTCTTTGCAAAAGATATGATGGTCTACTTAAAGAATCCTAGAGAATCAACTAAAAACTAGTGGAAATAATCAACAACTTTAGTAATGTTGCAGGATACAAAATAAACCCACATAAATCATCAGCATTTCTATATATTTCCAAAATAACCCAACAGCAAGAGTTAGAAAGAGAAATTCCATATAAAATCACCCTAGATAATATAAAATATTTAGGAATCTATTTGCCAAGACAAACATGGGAATTATATGAACATAACTACAAAAAAAACTTTCTATACAATTAAACTAGATCAAAATAATTGGAAAAACATTAATTGCCCATGGATAGGATGAACTAACATAATAAAAATGACAATTCTATGCAAATTAATTTACTTCTTCAGTTCCATACTTCTCAAACTACCCAGAAATATTTTTAAAGAATTAGAAAAAAATTATAACAAAGTTCATTTGGAAGAACAAAAGATCAAGAATATCAAGGGAAAAAATGAAAAAAAATGTGAAGGATGGGAGCCTAGTATACCAAATCTTAAACTGTACTATAAAGCAGTGATCATCAAAACAATATCATTCTGGCCAGGAGACAGAAAGGAGGGAGGATCAATGGAATAGACTTGGGGTAAATGTCCTCAGCAAGATAGTATGTGATAAACCCAAAGATCCCATATTTTGGGACAAGAACCTACTATGTGATAAAAACTGCTGGGAAAATTGGAAAACAGTATGGGAGAGATTAGGTCTAGATTAGCATTTCACACCCTATATCAAAATAAATTCAGAATGGATAAACAACTTAAATATAAAGACAGCTCCAGAGAATTTTTAATCTCAATAGACAGCTACTCTGATTAATACAATGATCCATGACAGTTAGGAAGGGCTTAAGATGAAAAATTCTATACATCTCCAGGGACAGAACAGATTAAAGCATTTTTTTCACTTTATTTTTCTTGTCTTCCCCCTACCCAACAATATGGCTAATGTGGAAAGGTTTTGTATGTCTTCATATAAATAGCAGGTATAATTTTTCATGTCTTTTCCATTTAATGAGTGGGGGAGGAAGTAGAGGAAATGAGAGAGTGTAGAACTGAACATAAAAATTTTTTATTAAAAAAAAAGAAAGAAAATAGGTGAGATTGAAGATGCATGAGAAGAGAGAGATGCCTAATGGACCAAGAATCACAAAAGAGAAGGGGCGGTCCTGGGATCAAGGATACATGTAATGATTTAATGTTCTCACCTACAAAATGAGAAACTTAGACTAGATTAAGATTCTTCCCAGCTCTTTAACATTATATGTATTCTTTTAATTCATTTTTAATTTATAAAAAGATGATGACTTATAAATACCATATACTACATTTATTGAATTAAATTCAGCATGGGTATCCTGTAAAAAACATTGGCTATACCACTACCCCCTCCGAAATAATCAAGAATAACATCATAATTTTAAAAAATCACTTTTAATGTTTAATAAGGAAACAATTTAGCCACCATGTATTAGAAGAATTATACAGAACTTAGTACAACATGAAGTTAATTATTATCTTAAGCATTAGCATGTTGTTAACATACTGTAATTTTTTCTATGACTGGAAACCTGCTAAGGTTTGTGACATGCCACTGTAAATATAGATATTATTAAAAATTACAAACTGTTTTATAATTATTTTTATTATTTAATATATATAATAAATATCATATATTATATATTATATAATAAAATTTTTGTATAATTTATATATAATAAATATGTAATATTTATTATATTATTATATAATATACTGTATGTATTATATATAATTATATAAAATTTATATGTAATAAATATATAGTATATTTATTATATATAACATAATAAAATATATTATAAATATAATAAAATATATTTAATATATAATAAATAATGAATAATAATTTAATTATTAATTTTATGACTATTTTTATAATTATTTTAATAACCTCCTGAGCAGTAGCTCCTATGAAAGAAAAAATAGGAAAAAATGTTTTAAAAACAGTTTACTATATTTGTATAAAATTTAAATTAAGAAAAAATTAGAACTCCCTCATATTAATTTCAAGTTCCAAGATACCATTTTAAAATATCCCCATATAAAAGTAGAGGACAATACTTTATAAGCTCTTTATATATACATCATGTTTTAAAGCAAATCAGTTAAAAGGTGTATTTTCTCTAAATATGATTAACAGACTAGTATAATGGACAGAAAGCCAGCCTCTGATTAAGAAAGATCTAGGTTTAAGTCCCCTTTCTGACATATCTCTGTGATACTAACCAAGTTATTTAAACCTTAAATGACCCACTCATTAAATATGCATTTTATATATATGTATTATGTATATTATATGTGTTTATATGTACACTGGATTGTGTGGACATGCATTGTGTTTATAACTGTGTTTACATGCACACATATGTTGCCAAATAGTGATTAGCATCGCTAAAGGCTATGTCTCCTCACCAGCAGTTCCCTTTACCAATGAAATAAATGACTAGAGTATGTGGGGGGGGAAAATATATATATATATATAAAGACAGAATCTATAAGTAAATTAGGTGAATAAAGAATAGTATACCTCTCAGATCTATTGGAAAGAAAAGAATCTAACACCAAGCTAGAAATGAAGAAAATCACAAAATGTAAAATAATTTTTATTACATTAAATTAAAAAGGGTTTGTAAAAACAAAAGCAATGCATACAAAAATTAAGAGGGAAGCAACAAACTGGGAAAAAATCTTTATAACAAAAACCTCTGATAAAGATCTAATTTCTCAAATATATAATGAACTAAATCAATTGTACAAAAATAATCAAGCCATTCCCCAATTGATAAATGGGCAAGGGACATGAATAGGCAGTTTTCAGATAAAGAAATCAAAACTATCAATAAACACATGAAAAAAAAGTTTTCTAAATCTCTTATAATTAGAGAAATACAAATCAAAACAACTCTGAGGTACCACCTCACACCTAGCAGGTTGGCTAATTTGACAGCAAAGGAAAATAATAAATCTTGGAGGGAATGTGGCAAAATTGGGACACTAATGCATTGCTGATGGAGTTCTGAATTGATCCAACCATTCTGGAAGACAATTTGGAATTATGCTCAAAGAGCTTTAAATGACTACCTATCTTTTGACCCAGCCATACCACTGCTGGGCCTGTACCTCAAAGACATAATAAGGAAAAAGACTTGTACAAAAATATTTATAGCCATGCTCTTTCTGGTGGCAAAAAAAAAAAATTGGAAAATGAAGGGATGCCCTTTGATTGGGGAATGGCTGAACAAATTGTGGTATTGGTTCGTGATGGAATACTGTTGTGCTCAAAGGAATAATGAACTGGCTGAATTCCATGGGGACTGGAATGACCTCCAGGAATTGATGCAGAGTTAGAGGAGCAGAACCATTGTACACAGAGACGGATACACTGTGGTACAGTCAACTGTAATGGACTTCTCCACTAGCAGCCATGCAAGGATCCAGGACAATTCTGAGGGACTTATGAGAAAGAACACTATCCACATTCAGAGGAAGAACTGTGGGAGTAGAAACACAGAAGAAAAACAATTGATTTATCACATGGTTTGATGGGAATATGATTAGGGATGTAGAATCTAAATGATCCAAATATAAACAATATGCAAATAATTCTTAATCAATGAAACAGGCAAAAACCAGTGGAATTACAATTTGGCTATGGGAGTGGGGTGGGAGAAGGGGAGGGAAAGAACATGAATCATGTAACCCTGGGAAAATATTCTAAGTTAATTAAATAAATAAATAAACTTAAAATTTTTTTTAAAGTTAAAAAAATGATACATGTAAAACCCAATTAAATTGCTCATTGGCTATGAGAGGGGATATAGAGGAGGGAAGGGAAAGAATACACTTCAGGTGACCATGTAAAATATTCTAAATTAATTAATTTAATTAATTACAAATTTTAATTTTTAAAATTATACATAACCTTACCACATTAAATATAATTTGGGGATTAAAAAAGAAAGAAACTAGGAGGGAATGTTTTCTCAAAGAAAAGAATATTGTGCCTCAGCAGAAATGGATCTTCACCTGATAGCACTCACTTATTCCTAGATTATTCTCATAATTATTCATTCACTGTGTCCTAATAATAGTACTTTCATCATTTTCCTAATTTTGTACTTCCCTCTACAAGCATCATGAAATTCTCCATTCATCTCTCAACTGTATAATAGGAATTGATTATTTTTCTTCTCAACACAATTATAAGATGAAAAAAAAAACGGCAAGTACATGCTATTTGATGGAAGAACATGATTAGGAGTGTAGTTAGTAAAGCCATGACCTAATCATGCCTTTTTATGGACAAGTTTTAAAAATAATTTAACCATGCCACAAACTAAAGAGTATTCAGTTAATTCTTTTAAAAATTGTTGATTATTTTATACTTTCCTTCAATTCTGTACTCATGGCTAATTCATATGAAATAAACTGAAATATGCTGAGAAATATATTCAAGCAATTGAAGCCCACATAGAAAATTGTTTTACATTTCAGTCAAGCTATCAAGGCAATATTTTCTCAAGAACAATTAATACAAAACATGGCATTTTTTCAGAAACATAGTTTCAGCTTATTATTACTTATCAGTTCTCCTAAAGAGAACTAAGTATAATTTTCAAATTAGAGAGAATATTTTATTAATCACACAATATACAAGGGCATCACCCAGTAAATGCTCCACTGAAAAACATATTAAAATTTTTATTTAATTAATAGTATCTTTCATCAATCTTACCAGAATGTTGTTTGATCTTGTAACGTATCTATTTCTTAATCTTTGCCAAGAGAAGATAAAAACTGAAGTCTTTAAGCTTGAATCAGGAAGTCACTTTAAACCAAAGGATTATGGAAATACCTGAAGATTCCTTAATTTCCTCAAAGTCAGACACATAAAGAATAAAAATGTTAAATAGAAGTTTGTGTTTTGAACAATGATACATGTGTAACCCAGTGGAATTGTTTGACAGCTGGGGGCGGGGGGGGAGAGTAATCATGAATCATGTAACAATGGAAAATATTCAAAATTTCAAAAAATAGAAAATAAAAAGAATATGAATCAATAGGTGTCAATGTTTTGTGGGTAATTTTTTTTAGAGAATAATACTACCCTTCAATATATCTTTTCTATGCTTTTACTCTCTCACTTTTTGGAATACTGAAAACCAATTACTTAGTGTGAACATTTTAAATGGCGTCACCTTCATGATGAAGTTCTTTTTAAAAATGTCATTTCCTCCTCTTAGGATACTACTAAAGTGGCACCCAGATGTGTTACCCAAATATGGTGGCTCCACTAACATCAACAATAACATGATGATCAATTGCTACAGAAATGAAGGCAAATATATTCTATTATACTTTCTTGGTAGTTTTCCTTACAGGTTAAGAACATTCCTCTGGCCTTATGGAATACTATAAATAATTGCATTAGTGAACACGTTTTTAAAAAACCCTCAACCTTTTAAGGAAAAAAAAGACAAATTAATTTGCAAGCTTGCTTAATTTATTAGCATTTTTGAAGAAATAAATAAGCATTTGGCTAAGGAGGAACAAATCTATGTGATTTACTTAGACTTCTAGAGACTTACATAAGTCATTAGGTTCTTCCATAAACACTATTAAAAATTAAATTACCTTGGGATTGTGGTTCTGTTTTCATTATGAATAGAGATCTGGCTTAGAGACAGATTCTTTAAGATAAAGGATGATATAGAGTAGTTCCCTCTGAGAATACGAGTGCTGGTCTTCAACATTTTTAAAAACATAAAGAACCTAAAAGAGGAACTGTATCAAGGTTTCAGATTTGGAGATTGAATTTAATTAGCTCTTTGGGACAATAAAATAAATCCCATGAGGATGTGGGGAAATGTCCAGCTTTTGAAAGAATCATAAATAGAAAATTGAGAGAGAAGCAACCAATGAACAAGCAACAACATTAATCATTTGCTATATGCTAATAAATATTGTGCCAGGTGCTAGAGATGCAGAGAAAGAGTTCCTTCCTTCTGGAGAAATAACATATATAAATATATATATATATGCATATATTTGTATGTTCATCTATGTACACATATGTGTGTATATATTTTTATTTTTTTTAAACCCTTACCTTCCATCTTGGAATCAATACTGTGTATTGTCTTCAAGGCAGAAGAGTGGTAAGGGCTAGGCAATGGGGGTCAAGTGACTTTCCCAGGAAGTGTCTGAGGCCAGATTTAAACCTAGGACCTCCCTTCTCTAGGTCTGGCTCTCAATCCACTGAGCCACCCAGCTTCTCCTTGTGTATTATTTTTTACAAAATGAATGCTAGTTAATTTTAGGAAGGAAAATACTAACACTGGGCATCAAGAAAAGTCTCAATAAGGAAGTGAGCTTTGAGCTGTTATCTAAAAGAATCTAGGGATTCCAAAAGGAGAGGGTGGAGAGGAAGGGCTTTCTAAGCATAAGAGACAGTTTGTTCAATGAGAGGTGATAGAATTTGGGTGTAAGGAATATCAAGAAAGCCAGTTTGGCTAGGCCAATGAGTATATAAGGGCAGCTAGGTGGCTAACGCTCCAGGCCTGGAGTCAGGAAGATCTGATGCTAAATCTGGCCTCAGACACACATCAACTTTGTGACCCTGAACAAGCCATTTAACCTTCTTAGTTTCCTCATTAGTCAAATGAACTGGATAAGGAAATGTTAAAATATTCCAAATGGAGTCAGAGAGCTGTAGATGACTAAACCACAAAGAACTACTGACTATTGTGGAAAATGGACCAAGAAAGTTCTGTGCATAGTTAGGAAGGCATTATGAACAGACCCTTTGCCTTAATCTTACTTGTGAATGTGAAATTCCCTATCCCCGTTTATCATTTAATCATTAATAGCAAAGATCTTAAACTTTTCTAAAAATAATCATTTTTAAAAGTAAACCACACAGCTGGTGGGAAGTTTTCTGACTATTCTCCATCCTATGCTGTTTTATGTGAAATCGTTGTTCAAACTCATCCATGTGGTAACTGATTTCTACTTTACTTCTCCTTTTTGGTTGATTTTTTCTGACTGTACTTCGATGTTGAGCCATATGATGCTTGGGAGCAACCTGAAAAAAAGTATATATTTTAGGACACAGTTTTAGGTATGTAAGGAGGCCACTCACAAAGCTCAGGGTCTCTTGGATCCTTCTCTCAATAAACCTATTTCTTTTTTACTTGGAGACTTTGTTTTATTTTTTGTCTTGTCTAATACATTTTTGCTACATGCTGTAAAATTTACTTTAATTTTCATCTTGAAAATTCTGTATTGTTTTGCTTGTCACACCCCAAAATAGAATTAGAAAAATGCAAGGGCATCTAAAATAATCAAGAAAGTAGAGTATCACATGAAGCAGGCTCAAACATTCAAACTTTCACCAAAATAATGAATATTGAACAAGTTACAGGAGCATAGATTTAGGACAGGAAGGGATCTCAGAGATCATCTAGTTCCATCTCTTCATTTTTTCAGATGCAGGAACCAAAAAGGATAGGTGACTTGCTCGATATCATAGAGGTAAAAAGTGCCAGAGTAAAGATTTGAGCCTTAATCCTCTAATCCAAATAAAATTATGAGAGCTATGACAAGCTCTGCCACTAACTGGCTACCTCATCTTAGATAAATTGCTTATCATCTCTAGTTTTCAATTGGATCAGAGGTGTCAAAACATGGCAGCCTTACTATAACCAGCAACATTCCAAGTTCTGGACCTGATTAAAATGCCATTGGGAAATGTTTACCAAAACAAGTAAAATATAATAGAATGTGGTTTCCTAAGGAAATGTGTGGCCTGCAATCCAATGACCCCAATTCTATTTGTGTTTGATAAAAACAGATCTAGAATATCTTTATATAGCACCATGAATCCAATCATTCTATTGAGCCCAGTCTTGTTCACTAAGTCCAAGAACACTTAGAATGAGGAGATACCACTGGACACGTGAAAGAACTGTTAGTATAGCACTGGATTTAGACAATTGTGGAAGAAAGAATGAGGACAACTTTTTGCAACTCTGCCTCACTTAAATCCAATTCACACAAGACAAGATATTGCCCTGTGATGCCACTGGTCCTCTTCAAAATGGCACAAAAATTAAACTCATCCCATGGAAAAGATATAGAATGGAAATAGCAATAAGTCTGAAAAAAGTTTGAGCAAATCGCTATGACTTGTTAATTAAATGGTATAGATTAAAGCAGGCTAACTCAATATTTGTTGAAGCAAAATGTTAAATATATGCTAGATTTGTCATAGCAAACTAGGTAAAATAGCAACTATTTGTAGATATAATTCTAAACCTGTGGAGTTGATGTCAAGGATGACAATTGTATCATCCCACAAAATATCATTCAAAGTTTCTATTATTAAAATATAGACCTTATGGATCATAGGTTTGACACATTGTAGAAAATAATAAAATGTTATATGTAAACAATAAGAAAGCTTTGAATCCTCACAAGAAATTTGATCTAAGGTTAATTAAATTAAGGAATTGAACATTAATTGAATTGGGGGATTTATTGGTCCAATGAGCCCTAAGACTGTGAAACCACTTTTAAATCACACGTTCTATGCAGAAAGTTATACTAAGTCACAAAATGCATTTTCCTTCTCCTTTGTCTGAGCAATAATTATTTTACTGCTAGTCATATTTCTTCTTTGTTCATTGTAATAATATACATTTACCTCTATGAATATTTAAGAAAGTAGCTGCCTCTGGTGTTGTAACACATTTACATAATTCTCTCTCCAATTCTTGGCAGATTGAAACTGCCAAGTCTGTTTATACTGAAATGGAGAACTGTTTACTGATCTACACAAATGTTACATTTGCATCTGTAACAAGAAAATGTGGACAGCTCCTGTTTACTAATCAAAGAAATTACACATCTTGGGAAATCACAGCAGAGTTGGCCTGTGCCCTGTGCCTTTTATATCAAAGCTCAAGGTTAGGATTCTACTTTTCTTGAAATCCTACGTCACTGTACTAACTAGCTAACATGTTAGCATATGCTGGAATAATGTCAAGTTTTTTGTTAATTCTTGAAGGAGGTGTAGGGTACCCAAGGGTGCCTCCAGACTTCTTCTATCACCTTCAAGTGACTAAGAAAATATCAGATCTACAATTCATGTAATATTAGGCTTTAAAAAGAAAAGAACAAGTAAACAAGCATTTATTAAACATCTGTGATGGGCTCAGGTAGGTGCTGTGGATGAAAAAAAAAACCAAAAGGCATCATCCCTGCCCTCAAGAAGCCTACATTATAACTAAAGCGATAGAACCAGTCACTATAAAATTAAGGGCTAAGCTTCAAGAAAACTGAGAATGCCCTCACCTTTTTTTAAATATAAAAACAAACAATATTAGTGAAAATCGATTTTAAAAAATATTGACTTAAAATTTTAAAAAATATTTATTGAATTGAATTTAAGCTTTAGCTGCTAAACTTCTGCGTTCTAAAGTAATCTATTCCTTTCTAGTGATATGCAATCTACCCTGGATTATCCAGAATTTGCAATACAGGCCCGATATTATTTAAAGCTAGAAAGGATCTTATAGATCAGGTAGTCCAGCTCCTTCATCTTCATAGATGTGGAAACTGAGACTGCAAGAGAAGAAGAGCCTTGTATTATATGATCACAGGTCCTCTCACTCCAAATCCACTATTTAACATTCTGCTATAGCAGTCACCTCCTTTGTTGTGGGAGTTACAACCAGGACTTTAGAGATTTGAGAAACAAAGTAATGGTTTTCCCATCTCATCATATTTCTGGTAGAGCATTTTCCCAAGCCATGAACCACAGTTTCCTCAATTTGTAATGATGCTCAGGCTAACCCACTGCTTTGTGGGATGTGTCTGAATCATTTAATAGCCAAGCAAGAATGAGTACTGAAGACTCTCAGCTCATCATAGACATGTAGGAAGTAGATTTAATACAGAAATGATTGTATGGTGCCTAGATCTCAAAGTTAATAATGATAATAACCTACAATCACATGGAACTTGAAAGTCTGCAAAGTGTTTTCTTCCCAACAACCCCACGAGGAAGGGTAGTACAAGTATTGTTATCCCCATAGTAAATGCCTGTATCACATCCAGTGATACCTGAGCCCAAGAAAGAATCATCCTCACAGAATCTCATGATTTAAAGAACCTCAGACCCTATGCAGCCCAACTTACAGTTGAATAAATCCCCATTCAGACTTTGCAGAAGCCAGTACCTCCCAAGGAAAACCATCCCATAGGATCTTAGTCCCTTTAGGTCCCTGATGATGATATTCACTGCATATAATTTAAACCTGCAACCTCTAATCCCCTAGACCCATGTTGGAAAATGAAGGGATGTCCTTCAATTGGGGAATGGCTGAATAAATTGTGGTATCTGTTGGTGATGGAACACTATTGTGCTGAAAGGAATAATGAACTGGAGGAATTCCATGGGAACTGAATGACCTCCAGGAATTGATGCAGAGTGAAAGGAGCAGAACCAGGAGAACATTATACACAGACTGATACATTGTGATACAATTGAATGTAATGGACTTCTCCATTAGTGGCAATGCAGTGATCCAGAACAACTCAGAGGGATCTATGAGAAAGAACACTATCCACATCCAGAGGAAAAAACTGTGGGAGCAAAAACACAGAAGAAAAACAACTGCTTGATTACATGGGTCAAGGGGAATATGATTGGGAATGTAGACTCCAAATGATCATCCTAGTGCAAATATCAACAACATGGAAATAGGTTCTGATGAAGAACACATGTAAAACCCAGTGGAATTTCACGTCGGTTATAGGATGGGGTGGGGAGAGGGAAAGAATATGATTCTTGTAACCAAGGAAAAATGTTATAAATTGACTAATTAAATAAAATTTTCAAAATTTAAAAAAAAAAAAGGAAGATTGGCCTCAGATAGTCTGACCTCAGACACTTACTAGATGTATGATTCTGAGCAAGCCACTTTATTCCATTTGCTTCAGTTTCCTCATCTAGAAAAGGAGTTTGAGAAGAAAATGGCAAACCACTCCAGTATCTTTGTCAAGAAAAACCCAGATGGGTCACAAAGAATCAGACGTGACTAAAAAAATGACTGGACAACAATAACAATATTGTGTTAAGAGAACTATTTATGTCAGGAAGATATGGGTTCAGTTTACCTCTGACCTATATTGATTATACCCTGAGCGAGTCACTTAATCTCCCAAGGAGGAAGTGGGTAGACTATTTGACCTCAGAGGTCTCTTTCTACTCGAAATCTATGAATTCCTCTTTTGGGTACTTAGAGCCCATCATCATATGGCCCTATCTGACTTCTCCAGATGTATTTATTACACATTTCTCCTCTATGAATCCTATAGTCCATCCAAATGGATTTTGAAATCCTTCTTACAAGATATTTGTCTCAACACTTTTGTGCTAGTCACTCCCCATACCTGAAATGTACTCTCTCCTCACCTCCATCTTTCAAAATTTCTCATTTCCTTCAAGCCTCATGTCCAGCAATACCTTCAACATGGGGCTTTTCCTGACACCCCAGCTACTAGTATCTTAATTCTCAAGCCATCTTGTATCTATTGAGTAGATAGGTTGCCCTTATTGGAATATAATAGGCTCTTGGAGGGCAGCAACTCTTTTGTTTCTTTTTGTCTTTTTCCACTTAACAGAGCATAGTTCCTGCAATATTCATTGATTCATTAATGTTGGTGGTCATCATTGCCATTGATGGAGAAATAAAATCCTTCCTGGAAGAGGTGACACCTGATTTGAGTCTTTAAGTAAGAGGGACTTCCAACAGTTTGGAGTGGAGAAAGAAAAGAAGATGAAGAAGAGTCTATTCCAGGAAAATGTGAGTAAGTTACCAAGATGGGAAAAGGTAGAATGAAAACAGGAGACAGTAGTTTATCTTGAATAGAAGAGAAGAGATAAAGAGAAAAACCCCTCTGTTCATCACAGGAAAACTGCATGGCAAGTAAACCAGGCCAAAAGGAGGGGTTAATATGATAGAGCAATGGTCGGCTATGGAAGAGGGAAAGGCGGGGAGGGGAGGGGAGGAAAAGAAAATGATCTTTGTTTCTGGTGAATAATGTATGAAAACGACCAAATAAAATAATGTTGAAAAATTTAAAAAAAATATGATAGAGCAATGAGCAGAGCCCTAAGTAGTTGGTATTGAAAGAAAAGTGGCACTGAAGATTGAATGGTGGGTCTTCAGTTAAGAAGACCTGAATTCAAGTCCAGCCATAGACATTTACCAGCTGTGTGACCCTGGGTAAGTCACTTAACCACTTTTTGCCTCCATTTTCCCATATATAGAATGGAGATTATAATAGCACCCACCTTGCAGAGTTATTGTGCAGATGAAATGAGATAATATTGATGAAGTCATAGTAAGCACTATCTAAATTCTTCTTCCCTTATATTTCCCATCTTATGGGAGCAAAGTGATGAGGTCACAGAATTGTGGCACTATAAATTCATAGTGAATTCATGAATAATAACCCTTACATTTATTCTGCAAAACCTTTTTCTAATGGGCTGCTGACAGCTGATTTTAAATCTCTGTGTCTTCCTGTTCAAAGAAGAGTTGAGAAAATGTACCTCCTCGTTTCAGAGGAGAGGAAGAGACAAAAGTATAGAACATAACACATACAACATAAACAATAAATTATAGGTGAGGGTTGTTGCACTGAATTTTCAAGCTTTCTTTTTAAATCTGTACGGCCAGTGTTATGGGGGCAGGCCTGGCACCAGGAGAGACACCATCAGCTTGCTTGGCTGATGTAACATCTCCATAGGAAGTGAACTGGGGACCTGTTTCTGGGACACTCATGATGATACATAAAGGAAGTGCTTTTGAGATATTGTAGATAATATTTTTAATCATTGAAAAATAGAATTAAATTTTTAAAAAGAGAAAGATATCTTAACCTTTGGGGTAATGTCTCAATAATAAAAAATGTGTTTTCTTTCCTTCCTACTTCCCCAACTTTGGGGCCTGGGGGAGATAGGGAATTGTGAAGTGTTACAGCAGCAGCAGACAATAGTGGTCCAAGGTTGGAGTGTGAGAGATGCAAGAGTTTTGATAATGGCATAGTTTCTTCTTAGAGATGGGTTGGCTTCCACTCACCTTGCTCCATGATAGGTAAGCTACAGCCAGTCAAAGTCAGAGGCCTCTACCATTGAGATATGTATATTCTTGAGATAGCTGACTTGAGAAAATACCAAAACTCTGGACTTCTCATTTGGCACCTGACTCCTCATTCCATTCTCTCAGAGTGTGAATGCCCTAAGACATTGATTCCTGAGTTTCTGGTGTACCCTTTTTCTTCCTTCAGGGAGCACTTGAAACGGACATTGTCTAGAATTCTTCCGTGTAGATCAACCTTATGTCTGGGAGAATTCTGGATTCTAGGGAAGCAATCGGAATTTATCCTTCCATTAAAGTTTATTTTTTCACTATTATACATTATTTCTTAATTATTAAATACTACCCAGCTACTTACTCTTTTATGCTGAGTAAAAATTCTATATACAACATTCCAACTTACATTTATTCTTCCATGGAGAAACAACTCCATTATGCCATAGTCAGGAAGCTAACCTTTACTGAAATATATTGTTCAAAAAAGAGCAGAAATGAGCACAAAACAGAACCACACAAATATATCCACAAAAACTAAATCTCTTTGGTACAGGAATTTCAAAAGGAAGAACAACACTAAAAGTGAAATCGTGATACCAAGTGTGAGATGGCCCTTCCCTCTTTTGCAGAGGTAAGGAACTAGAGATATGAAACATTGTAGTATTAAAGTATGTTGCTTTGTTCTGCTGTATTGTGGAATTTTTTCTCTTTTTTACTTTTCATTATAAGGATAGGTCTCCAGAAGTTGGCAGAAGAATACATTGGGAAATGTTGGTGATATCAAAAAATATCAATAAAATGTATTTTAAAATAAATAAATAAAAAGGAAGAGGACATTTTAGTTAGTGGGTGAAATCTTAGAGAGATAAGTTCTGATTGATAAATCAGATAAATCCCTAGACAACTTGTCTGTCTCTCGTAGGGAGAAAAGGACACTGATTCTCTTGTAATCCTGAAGAACTGAGCACTTCTTCCCAGTGCCCTCCTAGGCAAAATACCAGAGTGAACATGGGACTCCCCAGTGAGTAGCTAGTAACACCACCTGATGGATAAAAACTCATTATAAACTCAGTCCTGGTAAGTCTACCAGGAAATACAGAGTAGTTTCACTTTTAGAACATTTTGAAAAATGGTATGCTACTTGGGGAGAGCAAAGATACAGGAGGAAGGCAGGAGTCCTAGGTGTTATGGGAGTCAGGGATAGTGGGAGCATTAAGAAAAAAAAACAACAGAAGACCTCATCAAATTGGATCCTCTTGCCAAAAGAGTGATCCGGTTGGGTAGGAGTTTGGGGAAACACAGAAGGACCTCCATTTTCTATGGGACCCTGACTGATGGCAACGTATTGGCTTTTTCCAATCCTAATTTGGTAAAGATTCCCAAGGAATCCACTTTTGAGAATCTCAACCCAAATCAACACTGATTCCACAAAAGAAGTTGTACCTCACCTCTTTTCTTTTTTTAAACCCTTATTTTCTGTCTAAGAATCAGTTCTAAGGCAGAAGAGCAATAAGGGCCATATTTCACTCCTATGTGGCAAAGGCAGGAGTGTTGATACCCAACTTTAGGTGCCCCTCTTGCTTTTCTTGTGCTTGCCCTGTGGGGAAGCTATTGATGACACTGCCTCCAGTCACCTCCATAGTTGAAAGCCCCCTTGGAGATAGCCCCCTTCCCTCCACAATGTCATCACATCTTCAGTCTTCAATTTCTTCACTGGGATAGCAGCTCCTCTAAGGAAGCCACCTGACTTCCTCTCCATGTTCTTCCATGCCTTTCTCACTTTTCCTGAGCTTTTAGCTCCCCTGGAGACTTAAAGGAAGAAGGAAAAGGACTACTCTTTTTAGATGGAGTCATAGTCCCATGCCTCCCAAGGGTTCACATGGTCAGGTTTTGGGAATTGCAGATCCACCAGCAGGCTCTGATTATTAATATCCCATTATAATGCGAGCTGGAGCAGGAACAGACTTCTGCAATTACCTTGCCCAGCTCCATTTTACATATAGATCAGTGAACTATAATTTCTCCAATGAAATGGAAAGAGTGCTGGGCCTGGAGTCAAGAAGAGGTATCTTCCTGAGTTCAAATCTGACCTCTGTAGTAAGCACAGAAAGAGTACATTTGATTGACAGGGACCTATGACACAGAATCACCTGAGAGCCTGGGTCAAGATTCCAAGGGGGTGTGGTCCCAACTGAAACCAGACTTCTGCCTGAAGGTTTTAGAGGTAGCTGTAATTTCCACCTATCTACAAGATTTCTGGCCCTTTGGGAGATAGCAGCTTGAGGAGAGAGACTTGAACAGGCTGCTGGCAGCTAGATTGAAGGCCAAGGAAAGATCCGTCAAATCTCTTCTGGACCTATTTTGGACTTTACCTCTGGGATCTTGGGCCTATTTCTGGACTCAGTTTGTGAGATTCTATTTGGGGGAAACTTAACTTATTTAGCTTAGATAAGTTAGCCAATAGGATAGTATTAAGGGCAATTAGTTTGGGGATAAGATTAAGAAATTTTCCCTTCTCCTTTGTTACTCTCATTCCTAGCCCATTTCCCCATCAATCAAACTTAAAATATTTAAATGTTTATCTCTTGTCTCTTCCCCTTAAACATCCCACAATAACATCTCAGACACCTACTAGCTATGTGGCTCTGGCCAAGACACTTCACCCTGCTTGCTTCAGTTTCCTTATCCGTAAAAACAAGCTGGAGAAGGAAGTGACAAACTTCTCCAGTATCTTTGCCAAGAAAACCCCAGAATCATTTAACTCTACTTGCTTTGGTTTTCCTCATCTGTCAAATGACCTGGAAAAGAAAATAACAAACCACTCCAGTATCTTTGCCAAGAAAACCCCAAATGGATGCATGAAGAATTGGACATAACTGAAATAACTCCTAATTACTGAATTGCAAAACTGATGAGTTAGAAAATTTGTTTAGGCACAAACTCAATATATTGAGTGTTAATTTATGAGCAATTAAATTCTATTTCTAGAATTATCAGGAAGAATAATTTTGTCGGTATGTTTTACTTATGTTAACCCAATAACTAGCTTTAGTCATGTTTTTAGGGGTCAACAATTTTTCTAATCTGTTAAGCAAAAAGGCTGACTTTCACTGTACCTCTTTAAATATACATTAGTTTCAACCCCTTATGCTCATTTCTTTTTGTTTTGCATTTATAAACATTAAACCCATATATGATAAAATCACAACAGATACCATTAGGGCATTGCCCTGTTCAGTATAATACTGTGGCTACCTGTTTCCTCTAGAATTTAATTATTTATTGTCATTTAGTTGTTTTTCAGTTGGGTTTTCTGGAATTCTCTTAGTAAGATACTGAAATGGTTTTCCATTTCCTCCTCCAGTTCATTTTATAGGTGAGGAAACTGAGGTAGAACGTTAACTGACTTGCCCAGGGTCACACAGCTAATAAGGGTCTAAGGCCTGATAAAAACACAGGAACAAGAGCCCTCCTGATGCTACTCTTGGTACTCTATCCAAGTCGATATGTAGCCACCCAATTATATACTCCACTATTTGATGGCTATAGCCCTTCCCAACTGTTAAGGGAAATTTGGGGAAGGAAATAATGGAACTGAGTGAACATGCAGAGTTGAACAGAATGCAGGGAACCAGCAGGTGCAGGAGGAACCCTCAGAATCCTGGATTGGAATGCTGAGGAACTTAACTGCCATCAGGGGAGTTGGGGGAAGACCCTGGAGTAGGGAGCATCTCCAGAACCCAGCTCTGACTTCCTGTGGCCCTTTCTACTTGTTCCTGTGAATCATCCAGTTAAATCCTGAAGATCTAGTTAGTCCCTTGTTCTGGTTGACCAGAACTGCTCGGTTTGCCTTGGGGGGTGGGGGGGAAGGGGCTTTGGCCTCACCAGGGTAGACAAGGTCACATGTGACACCTGACTCCTTTACTATCTCTTCTTACTCTAGAGCAGTGGTTCTCAACCTTTCTAATGCCATGACCCCGCAATATAGTTCCTCATGTTGCGGTGACCCCAAACCAAAAAATTATTTCTGTGGCTACTTCAAAACTGTAATTTTGCTACAGTTATGATTCGGAATGTAAATACCTGATATGCATGATGTATTCTCATTGCTACAAATTGAGAGGTTGAGAACCGCTGCTCTAGAAACTATTAATCTCCCTTTGTGGGTTTGACCTAGATTAGATCAGAAGAGGAGGGGAGACATTGAGACAGTCAGATGGTGGGATTAAGATAGTTTAGCTGTTTAGGGAAAATCCTCAGCCCACATACCTTCCCTGATTTCAACAACAACTTACAATAAACCTGTTACCTTGAAAGTGGAGTCTGAGTAATTGCTAATGGCCTGAGTTGGGGAGAGAAAAAGAGAGAGAGAGAGAGAGAGAGAGAGAGAGAGAGAGAGAGAGAGAGAGAGAGAGAGAGAGAGAGAGAGAGAGAGAGAGAGAGAGAGAGAGAAAGAAAGAGAGAGAGAGAGAGAGAGAGGCCATTTTCCCTCTCTGACCCTGAGAAGATCATCCTGCCAGACTGGGTGGAGTAAAATCCTAGTCAACCATTTCCATCCCCTTTATACAGCCTACTTTCCTATCCATATTACAATTACGCTCTTCCACACACACTGGTTTCACTCTAAACTGCACATTTTATACAATAATCCTCATTCTTAACATTGTTTCTCCCATCTCTGTACCTTTGAACTGTCTTTCTCCTCTCCTATGCCTGCTCTACTACTCCCTCTACACTACTCCCTCCTCGCTTCCATCTTTCACTGTTATTGACGTCAATCAAGATTCAGCTCAGGCTCTGCCTTCTATCCACAGTCTGACGTCCTTGCAGTCACCTTATTCTTCTCTCTTCATCTATGTTATAGATGTGTGCCCGTTGTCTCCTTAAAGAGAATGGAAACTCCCTGAGGACAGGACCTATCATTTTATTGTATTCGAATCTTCAGTACCCTGCACAGAATCTGACCTGAAGTCAGTGGTTAATAAATATTGATTGATTGGTCAATCATAAAGAAATAAAATATGTGGTAAAATTGATAAGGATATTGAACAAATTAATTTCTTCACTCTGAAAAATAATAGCATCCTTTTAATAATGAATTCTTCTTACTTAATTCTTTTTTTTTACTTTTCAATCATGCTACAATAATGTATATTTAATGACCACTAATAGCGACATTTTATGTTACAGTTCGACATTTGTTCATGTATTATTAAAGCACTGTGTCATGGCTAATATTTCCTTCCTATTCCATGGCTCCCTCTACTTAACCTCTCCTGGCTCTTTCTTCCTTTCCTCTGCCAAATTGTATTTCTAGTCTGTTAAAGACTGGGTTTTTTCAGTTGTTAATTCTTTTAACATATGCAAGTTCACTGATGAGGCTGCATTTTGAGAGCTAAGAGTTTGAAGAAAGACATTTCATCCATAAACCTGATGGATAAGATAATAAAAGGGTCCTTTAAGAACCTTAGGCTTTCCATTAACTGTGCTGTCATTGAGGATGGATTATTATAACAGATGTCTCTCGCCTTTACCAGAACTGAAATGGGAGCCCACCTGCAAAATCAGCATTATCTGGCTCCAGACACCATTCAAAGCAAATTCACCAGTGACATTTTAATAAGCTTTATAGCTGATATTAGCATGTTGAGTCTTATCCATTAGGCAAAGCATTAATATTTAATGGGAAATTCATCTACTTTACAATATGCTAAAAAAATAAATTCAGCCTGGAATGAATGAAGAACCTCTAGCAAATTCATTAGTTTTGTTTCTATTAGCCATCTCAACCTAGAACTAATTGTATATTTTTTTATAAAGGTAGTCTCTGACTCTTGCCTTTAACTTCTCTCCTACTTATATCCACTCTGCATGTGTCCATTGGATTTATCTTTTAAAATATTATTTCCATCATCCTTAAAGTGTACCTTCTGTGCCTCATTTGGACATGGAGTTGACCAACTGTTCTGAAAGGCTATACATACTAGTTGAGAATGAGCTAGGGCACAGCCTTCTGGGCAGTGGATATCAAGGTCTAGCCCATAAGAGACTGCATGTCTACTGTGTCAGGACCAGTCAGGGTGAGTTCAGAGGACTCAGCTTGTCCTCTGAGTGTGGAACAATGTAGGTACTATCACACTCAATCAGTTATGGGCATACTTTGGAGATATGGTGGATTTGGTTCTAGACCACCACAAGAAAGTGAATATCAGTATAACAATGAATTATTTGGCTTCCTAGTGCATATAAAAGTTATGTTTATACTAGACTGTAGTCTAATAAGTGCAAAATAGCATGTGATTGCATGTTGTTGGGAAAATGGTGCTCATTGACTTGCCCAACACAGGATTGACATAAACCTTCAATTTGCAAAAAACACAGTGTCTGCAAAACATACGAAAATGGCCCGTCTAGCCTAGGAGTTTTTAGTGACCATTTGGCAGCATTTAAACAACATGGTGAAGTCAATAGACCCTTTCTCAGAGTCATATTTATAAATTAATAAAACCTAGCCCAAATACTTCCTAGCAGTGTGACCCTATGCAAGTCACTTAACCCCAATTGCCTGCCCCTTTCTATTCTTCTGCCTTGGAACCAATACTTTATTCTAAGACAAAAGGTTAAAGCTTTTATTTTTTTTAAAGAATATAAACTTCCTAAGGATAAAGACTAGAGATCTTTCTTTGTGTCCCCCAAGCTTAGCATAGTGTTTGGTATATAGTAAGCATTTTAAAAATTGACTAAATGACAGATCACAAATTCTGACCTATTTTGTAGCCACTAAAATGATCTCAGGAAAGTTGGGGATGGTGAACCTGTTGAGAAGGTCACTCAAGGGTTCCCTTAGCTATGTACTGCCCTGGTCCATTCTAGAGACTCTTGCAGGGATATTTAGAACTTGTTTTTTGGTTCCACTGCTCCCATACTGAATATTTTTTTCCCTGCACTTAAGAGTGCAGCCTTGTATTGAATGATTTTTTTAATTTAAGCTGAAATTCTGTAGTATTAATCTCAAGTTTTGGATGAAACAGATTGGGAGCTCCATTCTGCTGGAAAAGCTTGAATAGGAAAGTTCATGTTAAAAGCTTTATCAGCATATATCTACTGTTGGCAAAACTCGCTAGAGCATGGCAAAGTAGGATGAGTGCATGAGAGGAGGTCCAAGGCATTAAGTGGTTCAGTCAAGCTGCAACCAGGATGTACTTATGCATGGAAAAGCCCTGCAATGGCAGCAAGAAAGAAGAATTTTCTAAACCCATGACATCCTTGGTAACCAATAAACTCCATCTCTGCCTTAGCTTACATTTGAAATATCTGATATAATACTAGTCGTAGAGTCTCTCCTAGAGCCTAATGGACAAAAAAGACTTTTCTAGCCAGATATAAAACTATTTATAGGAATCATCTTGCTCACTACTGAAACACAGACACCTCTAGGGTAGAAAGTAGCAGCTGTTTAGACACCGTCACAATGATACACAGGACTTAGAATAGAACAAGGAAAACAGACTATCCAGTTAAGGCTGCAGGGTGCATTGAGCTAGTTGGAATAAATAGAATTGAGCCAGTACACATCATTGCCAAACCAGGCCTGGAAAAAGTTCAGTGGGACCTATAAGAATCCTAGCTGGGTGGAGTTGACTTTACATTTCTTCTTGAAAAAGAAATGTCATATGTGTGGTGTGTGTGTGTGTTTCAAAATTGTTTCAAACATTTTTCCCCCAATATATAAATATATATTATGTGTGACTTGGGGAAGAATTTTTGCTAGGAAACAGTGAGTGTTGGGTAATTGTTCTAAAATTCTAAGACTCCGGCTCTTTATCTCACATCAGATGAGGGCGCAGGATCATTCCTAAGCAAAACAAGGAAGTAGGTTAATTATGGCTTCTGTGGTTTCCCCCTATTTTTGGAATCCCTGAAACTACATGACATGGTGAAAAGAATGCTGCTCTTGGAGTCAGAAAGACTTTTTGAGTTTTAATATTGTCTCAGACATTTACTATCTGTATAACCCTGAGCAAATCACTAATGTCTTTGAGCTTTGGTTTCTACTTCTGGAAAATGAAGGATTTGTTCAAGGCCTCCAAGATCCCTTCCAGCTCCTAATCTGGGATCCTATGAGTTTTGCCTATCTTGATCCTTTAGCACCTTTCTAGGAAAAACCAATTTTCTTATCTTATTAGTATTCTCTAACTTCAACAGGAATCTCATTTGTACTCATTCATTGACTTTCTATAATATTCTTTGGGGCACCCTAGGTGGTGCAGTAGAATGTTAGGCCTTGAGTCAAGAAGATTATTAATCTTTGAAAGTTCAAATCTGGCCTCATACATTTACTGGAATTGTGGCCCTGGACAAGTCACTTAACCCTATTTGCCTCAGTTTCTTCATCTGTAAAATGAAGTTGAAAAGGAAATGTCATGTCCCTCCAGTATCTTTGCCACACAAACAAACAAACAACCACAAAAACAAAAAACAAATGGAGTCATTAAGAATTGGACTTGATTAGTGATCTCAGCCAGACAGTATACTATAAACTCAAAGATCCCAGGTTTTGGGACAAAAATCCACTATTCGATAAAAACTGCTGGGAAAATTGGAAGACAGTGTGGGAGAGACTAAGAATAGATCAACACCTGACACCCTACACCAAGATAAATTCAAAATGGGTGAGTGACTTAAACATAAAGAAGGAAACCATAAGTAAACTGGGTAAACACAGAATAGTATACCTGTCAGACCTTTGGGAGGGGAAAGGCTTTAAAACCAAGCAAGATATAGAAAGAATCACAAAATGTAAAATAAATAATTTTGACTACATCAAACTAAAAAGCTTTTGTACAAACAAAACCAATATAACTAAAATCAGAAGGGAAACAACAAATTGGGAAAAAATCTTCATAGAAACCTCTGACAAAGGTTTAATTACTCAGATTTATAATGAGCTAAATCAGTTGTACAAAAAATCAAGCCATTCTCCAATTGATAAATGGGCAAGGGAAATGGATAGGCAGTTCTCAGATAAAGAAATCAAAACTAATAACAAGCACATGAAGAAGTGTTCTACATCTCTTATAATCAGAGAGATGCAAATCAAAACAACTCTGAGGTATTACCTCACACCTAGCAGATTGGCTAACATAACAGCAAAGGAAAGTAATGAATGCTGGAGGGGATGTGGCAAAGTAGGGACATTAATTCATTGCTGGTGGAGTTGTGAATTGATCCAACCATTCTGGAGGGCAATTTGGAACTATGCCCAAAGGGCGACAAAAGAATATCTACCCTTTGACCCAGCCATAGCACTGCTGGGCTTGTACCCCAAAGAGATAATGGACACAAAGACTTGTACAAAAATATTCATAGCTGCACTCTTTGTGGTGGCCCAAAACTGGAAAACGAGGGGATGCCCATCAATTGGGGAATGGCTGAACAAACTGTGGTATATGTTGGTGATGGCGTACTATTGTGCTAAAAGGAATAATAAAGTGGAGAAGTTCCATGGAGACTGGAACAACCTCCAGGAAGTGATGCAGAGCGAGAGGAGCAGAACCAGGAGAACATTGTACACAGAGACTAATACACTGTGGTATAATCGAACGTAATGGACTTCTCCATTAGTGGCGGTGTAATGTCCCTGAACAACTTGCAGGGATCCAGGAGAAAAAAAACACCATTCATAAGCAAAGGATAAACTATGGGAGTGGAAACACCGAGGAAAAGCAACTGCCTGAATACAGAGGTTGAGGGGACATGACAGAGGATAGACTCTAAATGAACACTCCAATGCAAATACTATCAACAAAGCAATGGGTTCAAATCAAGAAAACACCTAATGCCCAGTGGACTTACGCGTCGGCTATGGGGGGTGAGGGGGAGGAAAAGAAAATGATCTATGTCTTTAACGAATAATGCTTGGAAATGATCAAATAAAATATATTAAAAAAAAAAAGAATTGGACTTGATTAGTGATCTCAGCCAGACAGTATACTATAAACTCAAAGATCCCAGGTTTTGGGACAAAAATCCACTATTCGATAAAAACTGCTGGGAAAATTGGAAGACAGTGTGGGAGAGACTAAGAATAGATCAACACCTGACACCCTACACCAAGATAAATTCAAAATGGGTGAGTGACTTAAACATAAAGAAGGAAACCATAAGTAAATTGGGTAAACACAGAATAGTATACATGTCAGACCTTTGGGAGGGGAAAGGCTTTAAAACCAAGCAAGACATAGAAAGAATCACAAAATGTAAAATAAATAATTTCGACTACATCAAATTAAAAAGCTTTTGTACAAACAAAACCAATATAACTAAAATCAGAAGGAAAACAACAAATTGGGGGAAAATCTTCATAGAAACCTCTGACAAAGGTTTAATTACTCAGATTTATAAAGAGCTAAATCAATTGTACAAAAAATCAAGCCATTCCCCAATTGATAAATGGGCAAGGGACATGGATAGGCAGTTTTCAGATAAAGAAATCAAAACTATTAATAAGCACATGAAGAAGTGTTCTAAATCTCTTATAATCAGAGAGATGCAAATCAAAACAACTCTGAGGTATCACCTCACACCTAGCAGATTGGCTAACATGACAGTTATGGAAAGTAATGAATGCTGGAGGGGATGTGGCAAAGCAGGGACATTAATTCATTGCTGGTGGAGTTGTGAACTGATCCAGCCATTCTGGAGGGCAATTTGGAACTATGCACAAAGGGCAATAAAAGAATGTCTACCCTTTGATCCAGCCATAGCACTGCTGGGTCTGTACCCCAAAGAGATAATGGACAAAAAGACTTGTACAAAAATATTCATAGCTGCGCTCTTTGTGGTGGCCAAAAATTGGAAAACGAGGGGATGCCCTTCAATTGGGGAATGGCTGAAGAAATTGTGGTATATGTTGGTGATGGAATATTATTGTGCAAAAAGGAATAATAAAGTGGAGGAATTCCATGGAGACTGGAACGACCTCCAGGAAGTGATGCAGAGCAAGAGGAGCAGAACCAGGAGAACATTGTACACAGAAACAAACACACTGTGGTATAATCGAACGTAATGGACTTCTCCATTAGTGACAGTGTAATGTCCCTGAACAATCTGCAGGGATCTAGGAGAAAAAACACTATCCATAAGCAGAGGACAAACTGAGGGAGTAGAAACACCAAGGAAAAGCAACTGCCTGACTACAATGGCTGAGGGGACATAACAGAGGAGAGACTCTAAACGAACACTCTAATGCAAATATTAACAACATGGCAATGGGTTCGAATCAAGAACACATGTGATACCCAGTGGAATCACGCGTTGGCTACGGGGGGTGGGAGGGAGGAAAAGAAAATGATCTTTGTCTTTAATGAATAATGCATGGAAATGATCAAATAAAATACTATAAAATTAAAAAATAATAATAATAATTTTTTAACTGATAAGTGGACCATGACACAGGAATCACAGAGCTAGAGTTAGAAGAGGCCTTGGAAGTTACCTAATCCAAACCCTTCAGCCAAACCCAGAGAAATGAAATAACTTGCCCAAGGACACACAGGTAGTAAGGGAAAAGGATTGGCATCTTGATACTCTGACTTCAAATCAAGTGCACTTTCCCTAAACCAAGGGTTGTGTGTCTCAAATACCAATGATATCTCCATTACACTCCGAGCTAATTAAATACTATAGTGGACTCTCAAAGTTTTCTTTTTACTATTTATTTCTTTAGGTATATAAAAATCCCAGGAAATTATTTTAATCCAGTTCAGCAAATATCTATGAAATGCCCAGAATGTATAAGGAATTATAAGGGATACAAAGGTAAGAATTCCTACTGTCAAGATAATTTTAGGGTTGTGACTTAAAATCTAGACTTAATTGGTCACCAGGAAAATCCCCAAATAAAATACCCAAGTCAGTCTGGAAATTTATGGCAACTTATTTATTAGAGAGGGAAGGAATTTAAGGAGAAGGAGAGAAGAGGATATAGGCTTTCTCCTGCCTGGCCTGTGCCAGGGGGAGTTTTAAAATCCCCACCTCTAGGTCTCTGAAGAAGATTAGAGGCTTCTAAGAGGATAAAGTTGAAAAGTAAAGGAGGAAAACTCAGCCAGAACCCACCACCGAACTGGACAATAGCTTATAGCCACACTAAGATGCCAAAAGGCCCAGCATGCTGCTATCAGCCAACTCTCTGCCACAAAAGGTACCAGAGAGAGGAAATGAGCCAATATATAGACCTTTCACCCTTGTGTCCCCTCCTCTAAATGCCTATTCTTTTAGGGTTCTCATCTACTTTGATTAAAGTATATCTTTAGAGTTACTTAACACTTCTTTGTTAAGTTCACCTTTTGTGAGTTACTTAACCTTTTGTGATTCATTTAACCTTTATAGTTACTTAACACTTTTTTGTATTAAGATCTTAAAATAGACTTAACTTAAAGTTCTAGCTTCACTATAAGGTAAGAGTTAAGTACCTTCATTGTTCAATCAGGAGATTACAACTTTATCTTCCCCTAAAGTACAGTCTAAGTAGGGTGGATTAATTTAGAGTTCCCAAGACATTCCTGATTTTGTTAAACTAAGTATCTTCATTGTTACAATCAGGAAATAGCTAAATCCAATCTTCATACTACCTTCAAGAAATTTACAATCTTGCAGGGAGGATAACACAAGTATACAACACCACAAAGTATAACCTGTGCCATAACACATGTACAGAATTCTGGGATAGTCTAATGGGGAATATCCAATTCAAGATCAGGAATATCAGAAAAGGGTGTGTGAGCAAAGTGACCTTTGAACTAGGGTTTGAAGGATTGGTAGATTTTTGCAGACTCCAGAAGAGGACATTCCTGATGGAAAGAGTAGAGAGAGAAAAAGCATGAAGTAGAGTGGTATCCATGATTATTTGAGGGATAGTGAGTCAGTTCATTTTGACTGGAGTACAGAATACATCTATCTAGAAAAGGAACAGGAAATAAAGCAAAAAATGCTGGGATCATATTTTAGAAGTACTCAAATACAAGACTAAAGAATTTTGACATGCTGTAGGCAATATGGCGCCACTAAACTCTATTATAATTATTTGGGGGATTGTTGCTTTTCAGTTATTTCAGAATCTTTGTGACCTTATTCTAGATTTTCTTGGCAAAGATATTGAAGTAGTTTACCATTTCCTTCTCCAGTTCATTTTATAGATTAGGAAACTGAGTTAAACAAGGTCAAATGATTTGTCTAGGGTCACAAGGCAAGTGAGTGTCTGAGGTTGGATTTGAACTCAAATCTTTCTTATTCTATGTATAACACTCTATCTATTATACCACCTACCTGCAAATGAGTGTGATCCCCACTAAATTTTACTCATTCCTTACATCCCCAGCAAATACCATGGTGTATACATATTTGATATTCAATAAATGTTCATTGAATCAAATTTGTAGGCTATTTTCTTATCAATATTTCCGACATTCAGAACTCATCTTTTTGGAAAATTTTTTTTCTCTGTCTCTCCCAGCTCACTAGAGCCCATAGTCTCACTCATTCTTTTTCTATAAAGTCAGTCCATCACCCTTGCTATTCCCCTGGCCACCAATAGCAATGCCCCAGTTCTTCACTCTTTTCCTTGATCTTTGGTGGCCAGAGTTAGAATCATTGTTCATGTTCTAATGTGAAGTGGGGGAAGGGTGGAGAGAGAGAGAGAGAGAGAGAGAGAGAGAGAGAGAGAGAGAGAGAGAGAGAGAGAGAGAGAGAGAGAGAGAGAGAGAGAGAGAGAGGGAGGGAGGGAGGGAGAGAGAGAGAGAGAGGGAGGGAGACAGGGAGAGGAAATTAGAATAAATCAGCCTTCTCCATTCCAGCTCCCTCCTTCCTCTCCCAAGTAACATTTATATACCTTTTAACAATGGATTTCTGGAAATGATCCCTAAACCTTTGTTGTTTGACTCAGATGAGTGACTCACATATTGGTAATTTCATGTCAGGTAGGAGAAGAAGCCAACACTATAGTCAGCTGGTAGGGAAAATATTTTTGGAATTGAGATATTTCTGAGCCCCTGAAATCCTATGTGTGGGTGGCTTACTCTGAGTAAGCATAAGCTTAGTCTTGTGAGGATATAATCATTAATCCTTTCTCTTATTGATCATTAAGAAAATATGTTTGTATATGTATATACATATATATATATATATATGTGTATATATATATATATATATATATATATTCATTTGCAAACCTAAGATTGGTTTAAGTCTTTTTCTCATTATGGAACTCTCTCATTTGCTGAATCACTGATAATTTTTTTTTTTACATCATTTGATAAGACCATCTGCTTTTTAGCTTGGGGAAACCCTTCCAACATTGTCTTTACTTGGAGAGAAGAAAGAAGAACAAGAAGAACAAGAAGAAGAAGAAAAATAAGAGGAGGAGGAGGAGGAAGAGGAACAAGAACAAGAAGAGGAAGAAGAACAAGAACAGGAACAGGAACAAGAACAAAAAGGAAAAAAAAAATCTGATCTTGGTCTCAAAGACTCTGGAAGTAAATAGGTAGAGAAAGCAAAATTTGAGAAGAGGAGGAGGATTTCCTGACCAGATCACTGTCAAACTGGTGAGAAGAATTTTTGAATTTTTTAAAAATAATAATTAGATTAATGATTTGTAGTTAGGCCTGGATTCTTGGGCACATGAATTAGACAGAATATGCTTTATTTTGTCCTCTTTCAAGTTAGTTAAGCAGAAAAATATGTAGAGTGCTATACTTGGAGTCAAGAAGACTTCAATTCAAATCCTGCTTCAGATACTTACTAGCTATGTGACCCATTTAACCTGTTTCAGTTTCCTCTTTTTTTTAATGGCAATAATAAAGTCATCTCCCTCACCAGGTTGTTTTGAGGATCACATGAGGTGAAATACATAATTTCTAGGTATCGTTTAAAACCTTAAAATGTTAATAAATGTTAGCTTTTACTATCTCTCCTGATGATGTACTTTTAACCATTTCAGAGTTCAATTGTGCCACCATCCAAAGATAAAAAGAGAACTTAGAAAATGAAAAATCAAGTCAAATACTGGTAAATACATTCATGCCCTCATTATATGGACACATCCCTTTAAGAAAGACTAGGGTGTAATACATTTATCATTTAATGGGGAAATGACAGAGCATACTCGAACCAACCCCAAAGTCACCCTTTCTATCTAAAATATGTCTAATTAACAAATACATAAATAAATGCACATAGAATAGCATTTACTGAGAAGAGATAAAGTGTAGGTGGTGAGAAGAGAGAAGAGAGGTGAGTCAGTTTGTTGCTGCTGAGAGGGAAAGTAATTCAGAAGACAGAAAAGGAACTATATGACTTAAATTTAGGACTGTTTTTGAAGCGAAACTAAAAGGAGGCTTTTTGTCATTCACCTGATATCAAATGTCTTCTCTTTCTTTCTCTCTTCCTTCCTTTCTTTCTTTCTGTCTTTTCTTTCTCGTGTTTCCTTCATGGTGAAGAAAGAAAGAAAGAAAGAAAGAAAGAAAGAAAGAAAGAAAGAAAGAAAGAAAGAAAGAAAGAAAGAAAGAAAGAAAGAAAGAAAGAAAGAAAGAAAGAAAGAAAGAAAGAAAGAAAGAAAGAAAGAAAGAAAGAAAGAAAGAAAGAAAGAAAGAAAGAAAGAAAGAAAGAAAGAAAGAAAGAAAGAAGATGAAAATATACTTTAATCTTCACTCTGACGGCACCAATTCTCTCTCTGGTAGTGGATAACGTAATACGTTGTTTTTTTTTTTAGTCAATACGTTTATTGCAGAAATCCTTACGTGTGGTTGGTAGTACACATTTCTATTTTAGTTTGACACAACTAGCCCAAACCACTGTGAAGTTAAAATGTCTTGCTCAGGTTCAACAAGCCATTATAAGAGGCAGGACCTGAATCCAAGTCTTTCGGACTCCAAGTCTGGTTCTCTATCCACTATGGCATGTTGCATTTCCAAGGCAATCCTGATAGGAAAGTATTTTAGCAGTAAGTAATTTGATCATTGGAAGCACTATCCAGTTACCCAAGTGCAATCCAACTTATTTTCCTCTCTTGGAATAAGTAAGCATTTATTGACTCATTTCATAGTCTCAAAATCATATTGACCCAAATCATAGTCTGGATGATGTGGTTTGGGCACCTATTTTGTTTGTTCACTTTGGAAGTTTAAACTTTCCCCTTTTTCTAGAACTGGAAAATCATGGCTTCAAGTTGGAAGGGACCTTAGAGGTCATGAAATCCAATTCTCTCATTTATAGTTATATTTGAGGGAAGAATTGAATTAAGATTTTCCTAATTCTGTGCACCCACTATTCCACCTTCCTGTCTAAGGTAGGATGTTTTTCCAGGTCTCCAAGAATTTAGCACCATTTCATCTAGAAACAGGAATATTTGGAGAGCCTTGCAACTAACAGGGAATCCTTAGAGAGGAAAGAGTATAATGAAAAGACTTGAAGATGGAAAATCTGATTCTAATTTCCTGTTTGCTTGCCAGATGACCCTAACTCTGTTGCTTAGAACCTCATTTTCTGCCTTCCTAGAACAGAATTAATATTTGCTCTACCTACTTCACAGGGTTGTTAAAAAAAAGTACTTCATAAACCTGAAAACACACTCTCTAAGCATTAGGGTTTCTTCTTTAGTTTGAACTCTTTGGGATAGCTAATATAATAGGCAAGAATGACATCCTGTTTTCCATATCATCTGTTGTCAGTATTCACTGAACTGTTGAACAAATGTTTTCTCCATAATTGCATCTGTCATAGAATCTTGTTTCGCTTTAATATGAGTACAGTAGGACCTTGCTTTATGTAACCAATATGTTCCAAGACCCATTGTGTAAGTTGAAAATTGTGCATAATAGCAAACACCCTTATTTAAAAAGCATTTCTTATGCAAACATACCTAGACACTTTTTTTTAGAGCTGCCAACATCATTGCTCTTGTTCTTTGGGGCCATTATTAATAATTAAATACCATTAATGAAACAAAGAGAAACTCTGCTATGATGTGGAGAAGACTTGTTTCAAGGGATAATTCCAGACAAAGGCCAATGGGGGAGCTAATATTTGGTATGAAACAAGGTGATGATTCAAACTAACACTTCAAAGGGAGAATGAAGATGATTGGGTGGAGTGTTGTGAGACTTTACACAATGTAGGAAAATGGTGTGGATTTCACATGTAATTAAAATTTCTTATTTTATATATTTTTCTGTTTTTATTTTTTTTAATTGGTAATCACGTGTACTTGAATTCATGTGTGTTTAGTTCATGTAAAACAAGGCATATATAGGAATTTATCTTGCCTAAAGAATCTTCAATGGAATTTCTTCTGCCCTGTCAAAAGCTCTGTAAAAATCACTAAATAATAAACACAGTGTGATCTTATATTTTCAGGTAGGATGTCATTGATAGGGTACAGGATTAGGAAAATCTTGGCTCAAATCTTGATGCAAACACTTACCAGCTGTTTAGCCACCGGAAAATAATTTTACCTTCCCCTCCAATCCTGAATTCTCAGCTTTAAAACAAAGGAGACTTGATTCAATGGCCTTTAAGGTCCCTTCCAACTCTAAATCTATGATCCTGCAATCCCTCAGGTGACTAGCTATAAAAGCATGAACTACCATGGAAAATTATAAACTAAAGTCTATGTATTTCCTTCACATGTTTCTATCTAGGGTACCCTTATTGAATGAAAGAGAGGGCAAGTATTAACAGGGAGTTTATGGCAGGGGAGACACTCGATCAGTTTGATGAGATTATAGAATATAGGCTTAAACTCCTATCTCAGTGCCTGCTATATCTAGTAAACACTTAGTAAATATTAGCTGATTGATCAATTAAGTGCTACAAGTCTCTGAAGGACACCTCTCATAGAGGTGGTCTTAGGCATTGACACTTTTCTGATTAAGCTTCAAAGATTAGGACTATATACTAATGATTGTCAGTAAGACTCAGAAGGATGAATGTTCATCAGAAGAAGCATTCCTTTTATGGTCTAAAAGACTGAGCTTTTGTGGGCAGCTGGGTAGCTCAGTAGATTGAGAGTCAGGACTAGAGATGGGAGGTCCTAAATTCAAATATGACCTCAGATACTTCCCAGCTGTGTGATCCTGGGCAAGTCACTTGACCCCCATTGCCTAGCCCTTACCACTCTTCTGCCTTGGAGCCAATACATAGTATTGACTCCAAGATGGAAGGTGAGGGTTTTAAAAAAAATAATAATAAAATAAAGAAATAAAAAAATAAAATAAAATACAAGATGGAGCTTTGAAATGATCCACTTAATTTTTACTTTCTCTTTCCATGTTTTTTCTCCCTAGTATTTTCAGAACAGAGTCCATCAGGGTGGAGGAAGGGATTTTTATCTTCCTCACTCCCATGGAGCAAAAAAATAGCAAAGTATAGCAAAAACCTTCTCCAAGGATGATAGGGGTGGGGGGTAGTTCATGGATTTCAAATTCTAACAACCTCTGCCTTTGTTTCTTTTTCTCACTACAAGCCATAATCCAGAGTTCCAAGAATGGTCTCTCCATGTAACTTCTAGGGGTCCCAAGAAAAATCAAAGTTTCTGAGTTTGAGAATCAGAAGTGTCCTTCTCTAAGGAGTAATCCTCAGTAGCACACTCCTTAGAGAAGAAAAATGATGCTGACCAGAGTGAACTACTTGGATGGTGTGTTTCCCCAAACATGGGTAGAAGGGTCTATAATTCTCATATAGACATTGAATGTACAATATGAATTTTCAGAAACATTCACCCAAAGTGAATGAGTATATCTACTCAGTGGTCCCTCAGAATCCCATTAATTTCCGTGAGGAATCTAAAGGGTTTTTCTGGTCCTCTATGTTTCTGGATTTGCTCATGTACTGTTGTGAGCCTTTTGCATCTTATGCATGTGTGGGCTAAAAAATGATGACAAAGTACCCCACTCAAACTGTGTGAGATAAAAATGAGTACAAGTTCCCAACTCACTTAAATAAACAAAACCTCGAGTCAGAAGGTAGGAGTAAAAGAGGCAGTTGTTTATTCCTTTCATGAAAGGGGGCACTTCAGCAATTGGCTAAGAAGTGCCAACTGACTAGGCAGCAAGCAGGAAATATATACACATTCCCAATGCAAGGCTCCTCCCCCTCCCCTGTCAGGTCCCCACACTGAGCCTTGATTCACTCACAATCTAAAATATGGGTGCTTCTAACTCCAGTCAGTTGAAGGAAGGGGAGCAACTGAATTGTTTATCGCCCTTTCTGTCTTTTATGAGTCTCCTTCCCAGATTTTTCTTTCTTGTCTTGTCCCAGATTTTTCATTCAACAAAAGGTAAAGAACTAGACTCCCATATCCCTTTTCTCCATTAGGGATGTTAACTGGGTTGCTTTGAGAATAAGGGTGGGGATGTAAGTTGAATGCTCATTCTGAGAATGCACACTTAATTGTATCTCACTTGCACATTCTGTGATGGATAAAATAAAGGTCATTTTATATCCACTACTGAGAAGCAAGGTGGTGCAGTGAGTAGATCACAGGGCTTGGAGTCAGAAAGACCTGAGTTCAAATCCTGCTTCAGACATTTAGTAGCTATGTGCCCCTGGGCAAGTCACTTAACACAGTTTATCTCAGTTTCCTCATTGAAGAAATGAGCTGCAGAAGGAAAAAGCAAACCACTCCAGTATCTTTCTCAAGAAAACTCTAAATGGGATCACAAAGAGTTGGGCATGACTGGAATGAATGAACAACAATATACCGAAAATTCATATTGTACATTGAATGTCTATGTGAGAATCATAGACCCTGTTACCCATATTTGGGTGAACATAGGCATGAGTCATAGAAAGCTTATTTTGGAGACTATGATAGATTAACTATAGGTTATATAGGTTTCTCCAAGAAAAACTGACCCTTTAGGTATATATGTAATACAGTCGATAGAGTGCCAGACTTGGAGTCAGAAAGACATAAGTGCAAATTCTGATTAGATACTTACTAGTTGTATGATCCTGAGCAAGTTACTTCTCTCCACTTTAGCTCTGTCATCAATAAATTGGCAAAAATAATCACCTTTATCTCACAAGATTAATGTAAGATCAAATGAGATGATATATGTGAGTGCTTTGAAAAACCTTAAAGCAATCTATAATCTTCTAATCAGGTTAGGTGACGAATGAACCCAGAATCTTTGGGAGGTCCTAGACCATGAATGATGCCAATAAAGACATTTACAGAACTGTGACTAGAAAACTGGGCCCAATTTAGGAAGACCTATGTACAAATTTTACCTTTGACACATACTGACTGCTGGATCCTGGATAAGTCATTTTAGTTACTTATTTTTAATTGGTAGAAGAAATTTTCTCACTGGAAATTCCCCCCATCCATGACATCACAGTTCTGAATAACAAAAAAAAATGTGAATGAGAAAGACAGCTTGTGGTTCTGTCACTGGAATTCCATGTTAGACATTCCCACTTGGATATCCCATTATCATCTCAATTCAACATATCCAAAAGAAGACCTCATTTTTTTTTTACCTGAATCTAACTCCCCTATTATTGTTACTACTACCTACCCTTCCAGTCATTTATATTTGCAACCTGGAGTCATCCTCAAATTTTCACTCTACCTGACCACCACCAATCTCCTCTCTGCATCCAATCAGTTGCCGTATCATCCACATTATGTGGCCTCTTTTGGGCAATCACAAAATATCCATCCCTGTACAGGTCCTCATTACTTCTTATCAAAACTATTGCAACAACTTCCTAATTGGACTTTCCATCTCAAATCTCTTTCATCCTATATATCCCAATATAGATACCAAAGTGATATTCCTAAAGCACAGATCCAATCGTGGCACTCATCTACACAACAAGATTCAGTGTCTTCCTACTGCCTCTAGAATCAACTATAAACCCTGTTTGGCATTTAAAGCCCTTCACATTCTAAGTCAGTTCTGGGGATGGAATTCAATATCTTGATTTCATTAGTAAATTAATTCTAGTAAATTGAGCTAATTGTTCCTTTTCCCATTTTTTCTTTTTCTTCTTTTTCACCTTTCTTCCTCCTACACACATCCTTACTCCATCCCTAAATTTCCAATGAGGCATTTTGGGAAGGAAATAGGTGTTTATTAACTGCCTCAATTTAGCAGGCAATATTCTAAGAACTTTCCCAATATTGTGTCATTTCTATTATTATTTATTTATTTTTAGTGCCATGCAAACCATCTTTCCATATTGGTCATTGTTGTAAAAGCAAACTTATACATAGCCAAAACCCCAAAGAAAAACCAAAAATACACTCATGGGAAAGATGACTCCACCAGTTCATTCTCTGGAGGTGGATAGCATCCCCATCATAAGTCTTTCAGCGTTGTCCCAGATCATTGCATTTCTAAGAGTAGCCAGGTTTTCACAGATAATCATTGTCCAATATTGCTGTTATTATGTACAATGTACTCCCAGTTATGTTTATTTCACTCTGCATCAGATCCCACAGATCTTTCCATGTTTTTCTGAAATAATCTTGCTTATCATTTTTTATACCACTAAAGTATTCCAACACCAATATGTACAACAATTTGTTTAGCCATAATCCTCCTTGATTTCCAATTCTTTGCCACTACAATAGATCTGCTATAAAAACTTTTGTACAAATAGGTCCTTTTCCCTTTTTATTATCTCATTGGGTTACAGAACCAGTAGTAGTATTATCGGATCAAAGAATAACATAGTTTAATAGTCCTTTGGGTATAGTTCCAAATTGCCTTCCAGAAAGGTTGGATTAGTTCACAACTCTACCAACACTGAATTAGTGTTCCGGTTTTGCCACATACTACTTTCCTTTACTGCTATGTTGGCCAATCTGATAGGTATGAGTTGGTATCTCAGCATTGTTTTAATTTGAATTGCTCTAATCAAGAGTGATTTAGAACATTTTTTCAGACAATTATTGATGGCTTTGATTTTTTCAACTGAAAATTGTTTGTTCATATCCTTTGGCCATTTGTCGTTTGGGGAATGGCTTGTATTCTTGTAAATTTGACTTAGTTTTTTATAAATTTTAGAAATTACATCTTTATCAAAGACATGTGCTTTAAAAAAATTTTTTCCCAGGTTGTTGTTTCCATTCTAATCTTGGTTAGATTAGGCTTTTTTGTACAAAAGTTTTTTAATTTAACATAATCAAAATTATTCATTTTACATCTTATAAAACTCTCTGTCTCTTGTTTGGTCATAAATTCTTTCCCTTCTCCAAAGATCTGCCCAGTAAGCTATTCTGTGTTCCCCTAATTTAGTTATAGTATCAATCTTTATATTTAAATCATATTTCCATTTTGACCTCTTTTTGGTATAGGGCAGGAGATAGTGATCTATACCTAGCTTCTGCCATACTGTTTTATAATTTTCCCAGCAGTTTTTGTGGAAGAGTGAATTCTTACTGCAAAACCTGGGATCATTGGTTTTATCAAACACTAGGTTTCTTTAGGTTTATTGTACATTATCTTGCTGAGGTTACCACAAGCCTATTCCACTGATCCACCCTTCTGTCTCTTAGCCAGTACCATATTGTTTTGATGATCACTGCTTTATAATATAGTTTAAGATCTGGTACTGCTAGGCTTCCATTTTTTTTCCATTAGTTCCCTTGATATTGTGAAGATTGGATTAGGCTCTCCCCTGATTTTAACAATTAAGGTACTTAGCTCTTCCCTGATTGTAAAGATTAAATTGTTATCCCCTATTTTTAGATTTAATCCCCAGAAGTGTAAACACAGTACTTAAAAGTTAAATATGGAGATCTACCCATTTTGGATTTAACCAAAAAAAAAGGTATGAACACCCATTTCATACACTAAGTGGGAGGTCTGTGACCCACTTGTGAAAGAGTGGGCAGTCCTGAAGCAGAACATTGACTCTGATTGGTAGACGTAAATATTTAGGGGAAGTGATGCAAGAGAAAAGGTCTTTAAAAGTGGAGTTCGACTTGGAACTTGCACACACATTTGGAGTGGAACCTAATTCAAAAAGCAGTTCTGCTAGACTTCTCCTGGAGGCTACTGGCAATTCTACTGGAGTTGAGGGTGATGAAGAAGAGGCTGATAAAGAATCTGCTGATTGAACTGACATGTAGTGAGTGTAAAGGCTGACTCCCTTTTCCTTGGCCTTTCTGGAGGTACCAGCCTCTGGAAAGGCCCATTATTTTGGGACTCCTTTCCCCTGGCTGGGGCCTCTGAATTCCTGCCTGACTCAGAGGAAGCCAAAGCAGCTACCTCTCTTTTTCTCTTTTCTTTCTCTCTTCCTTAATGGTTTCCCTCTTTATTGTAAAATAAACTACCATAAATTCCATTCTGACTTTAGTAATTCATTTGGGATTTAGTAATTAAATCCCTGGCAACCAACTAAATATATTCAGTCCAACCATAAATTTAACAATATTCTTGATCTTTTGTTCTTTACAAATAAACTTTGTTATAATGTTTTCTAATTCTATAAAAAAAAAGTTTCTTGATAATTTGATAGGTATTGTATTAGGGAATTACTCTGAGAGGGAGAGGATGAATTAAAGATCAAATCTGCGAACCTCATCCCTTTCTTGCCTCCTCCCTCTTCTTCCTAATTCCTCCCTCCTCACTCCCCCCATCAAATTAGTTCAACAGTTGGTATCACTGGAAATCTGCTTTGAGTGAGTATCTTGATATAGCAGACAGATAACTCTCTCTTTAATAACTTTAACCAAGGGGTTTATTTAGGAGAAGGGGAAAAGTAGGAGAGTTGAGGGGAGAGAGGGTTTGGGGTTTCCCTAATCCTAAAATAATTCCTAAATTGGAGGATAGTGGAATAGAGTCTAGATTTTTGGGAAATTGGCCAACAGGTTTGAAGATTCAGTCACTTGAGTATTGTTAGCGAGAAACCAGAGAGCAGGACCTTTCCATCCTTCCTCCTTTCTATCCCAAGGGCAAGAGACCAGGGTTTTCAGTTTGGCTGATCCTTCCTTTAACTGTCCTTCCCCCAGTCACCATTCCATTTAAAATGTCTCCTTGATTGACAATTCTGCAGTTCTTGTTCCTTCAGCTCTGCTGCAGACTTTTTTCCATTTTCTCCCATCCACAATAGTATGGCACTGAATAAATTAATTAATTTAGATAGAATTGACATTTTTATCATATTAGCAATTAATAGTTTTCTATTTGTTTAGAACTGACTTTATTTGTGTCTGTGAAAAGTGTTTTATAATTGTGTTCATATAATTCTTGCATTTGCCTTGACAAGTATATTCCCAGGGCTTTTATTTTTAAATGGAATTTCTTCTCTTTCTAATACTTGTTGCTGGACTTTGTTCATAATATATAGAAATTCTGATAATTTGTGTGGATTTATTTTGTATCTAGCAATTTTACTAAAGTTATTAGTTATTTCCACCAGGTTTTTAGTTGATTTTCTAGGATTCTCTAAGGATATCATCATATCCTCTGCAAAGAATGATAGTTTAGTTTCCTTATTACCTACTTTAATTCCTTCAATTTCTTTTTCTTTCTTTATTGCTAAAGCTAGCATTTCTAATACAATATCAAATAACAGTGGTGATAGTAGACTTCATCCCTGATCTTATTAGGAAGGTTCCTAATGTATCCGCATTGCAGATAATATTTGTTGAAGGTTTTACGTATATGCTACTTAACATTTTAAGGAATGACCCATTTATTCCTATGCTTTCTAGTTTTTTAAGAGGGATGGGCATTATATTTTGTCAAAGGCTTTTTCTGCATCTATTGAGATAATCATGTGATTTCTGTTAGTTTGGTTATTGATATAGTCAATTATGCTGATAATTTTCCCAATATTAAATCAGTTCTGAATTCTTGGAGTAAATCCCACCTAGTAATAGTAAATTATCCTTGTGATATGTTGCTATATTCTTCTTGTTAGTATCTTATTCAAAAATTTTGCATCTATATCCATTAATGAAAATGTCCTATAATTTTCTTTCACTGTTTTTGTTCTTCCTGACTAAGATAACAGTACTATATTCATTTCACAAACAGAATTTGGTAAGATTCCTTCTCTAACTATTTTCCCAAATAGTTTATGTGGTATTAGGATTAATAGTCCTTCAAATGTCTGATAGAATTGACTTATGAATTCATCTAGCCCTGAGGATTTTTTCTTAGGGAGTTCATTGATGGCTTATTCTTTTTTCTGATATGGGGTTCTTCAAGGGTTCTATTTTTTCTTTTGCTAATCTGGGCAATTTGTATTTTTGTAAATATTCATCCATTTCAATTAGATTGTCAGATTTATTGGCATATAACCAGACACAATAGCTCCTAACGATTGTTTTAATTTCCTCTTCACTGGTGGTGAATTCACCCTTTGCATTCTTGATACTGATTATTTTCCTTCTGTCCTTTTTTAAAACAAATTAACTAATACTCAATCTATTTTATTTTTTAATAAAAACAATTCCTAGTCTTATTTATTAGTTCAATGACTCTCTTACTTTCAATTTTATTAATATCTCCTTTAATTTTTAGGATTTCCAATTTAATATTTAAATGAGGATTTTTTCTTTCTTTTTTTTAAGTTTTGCATTGCATGCCCAATTCATTGATCTTCATTTTTTCTATTTTATTGATGTAAATATTCAGAGATATAAATTTTTCCCTAGGTACTGCTTTTAGCTGTATCTCATAAATTTTGATATGTTGTGTCCTTGTTGTCATTCTCAAATAAAACTGATTGTTTTTATAATTTGTTCTTTAACACATCCTTTATTTAGCATTAGATCATTTAGTCTCAAATTAAATTTTTTATTTATTTTTCCATGGAGCTTTGTTGATTGTAATTTTTATTGCATTATGACATGAAAAGGATGCATTTATTTTTTCTGCATTTAGTTGTGAAGTTTTTATGCCCTAATACATGGTCAATTTTCATTTAGGAGCCATGTACTACTGAAGTGAAGGTATATTCCTTCCAGAGTTCTATTAGCTCTAACTTTTCTAAGATTTCAATCTCTTCCTTTACTTCTTTCTTTTGGGGGCGAGGTTGATTTAACTAGATTTGAAAGGGGGAAGTTGAGTTCCCCTACTAGTATGGTTTTACTGCCTGTTTATTCCTGAATTTTATTTAATTTCTCCTTTAAAAATGTAATGCTCAGGGGAAGATGGGTGGCTCGGTGGATTGAGAGGCCTAGATACAGAAGGTTCTAGGTTCAAATCTGGCCTCAGACCCTTCCTAACTGTGTGACCCTGGGCAAGTTACTTAATCCCTATTGCCTAGCCTTTATCGCTCTTCCACCTTAAAACCAATACCCAGTATTGATTCTAAGATTGAAGGTAAGGATTTTAAAAAAAAAAACTTAAATGATGTACCATTTGGCACATATATGTTTAGTATTGATATTACTTCATTATTTATAGTACCTTTTAGCAAGATGAAATTTCCTTTCTTATCTCTTTTAATCAGATCCATTTTTGCTTTAGCTTTGTCTAAGATCATGATTGCCACTCCTACTTTTTTACTTTAGATGATACACAGTAAATTCTGCTCCAGCCACTTATCTTTACTCTATGTGTGTCACTTTGCCTCAAATATGTTTCGTGTAAACAATATATAGTAGGATTCTGTTTTTTAACCCACTTCCATTTATGGGAAAGTTCATCCCATTCACATTCACAGTTGTGATTACCTACTGTGTATTCCCTTCCATCTTGTTTTTCCCTTTTGATCCTGTTCTTTTTTCCTTTCACTCTGTCCCTCCTCACTAGTGTTTTGCTTTTTATTACCCCCATTCCCCCTCCTTCCAATTCAACCACCCCTTTACTTACCTTATTCCCCTTCTACTTTTCTATAGGGTAAGAAAGGATTCTATACCCTGATGAATGTGGTTGTTATTCCCTCTATGAGACTGTTACGATAAGAGTAAAGTTTAAGCATTGTCTGTCACCACCCTCATCTTCCTCTCCACTATAATAGTTTTTCATGCTGTTAAGAATGAGATAATTTTTTCCATTCTATTTCTCCTTTCCCTTTTCTCTCAGTGCAATTCCTTTTTTTCAGCCTTTGGGTTTTTTTTTTCATACCAGATTATCCTAATTAACTTACTTTACCTCTTAGTATTCTACTTCTAATTGGTCTACTTCTACCGAGAATTTTTATGAATTACAAATATCCTCCTTCCAGATAGGAATACACACAGTTTGATCTTTTTGAGTTCCTTAAATTTCCTCTTTCTTATTTACTTTTCTAGGCTTCTCTTGGGTCTTGTGTTTGGACTTCAAATTTTCTATTTAGGTCTATTTAGCTCTCTCAATTTTATTGAAAGACCATTTTTTACCCTGAAAGAATATACTTGGTTTAGCTGGATAGGTGACTCTGTAAATGGTGAAATTATGGCTAAGACTTAATGTATAATTAATTTAGGTCACCATGGACTTTATTTATAAAAATCCTTATGAAAAACCCAAATAACAAAATACCCAAGTCATCTGCAAAATTTTATGGTGATTTAATTGATATAGTAGAGAAAATTAAGAAGAAGGGAGAAGGAAAGGGAGAAGGATTTCTCCCAACCCCACCCCACCCCACAACCTCCACCTCCCCCCACCTGTCTGGTACTAGGCAGGAAGACTAGAAGATCTAGAAAGTAAGGGTTTGGAGTGTGAAGGAGGAAGAAATCAACCTGAACTCCAAAAGGGGCTCAGCTGAGATGCCTGAACCTGAATCAGGTCAAGGACAAAACTCACCGCCAAAACCCAGACAATAACTACCACAACTCCCAAGATGTCGGAACACGTAGCAGGCTGCTAGCCAGAGTCACCTCTCCAGGGAAAAAGCAAGAGGCAAGAAGTGACATGCCTTATATGGATGTTTTTACATCACTTTTCTGTGTCACATCTGTACCAATGAGGACTTACCTTGTCTTAGGACAGCCCAGAGGTCTGTCCTTTTTTTGTACGTGTCTGTTGAAGACCATCTCCTCAGATAATTAAATCTTGAGTTTGATACAGACCTTCAAAATCTTGTTAAACTGAGTAGGGTGGAGAATATAGAGTTTCCAAGACCTGATTCTGTTATTTCAAGTATCTCCATTGTTACTGATCAGGAAATAGCTAAATCACATCTTCTAAATAATGGTCTGATTAGGGTGAAATAGTTTTAAAATTCACAACTCTGGGTTATAAACCTAGATCTTTCACCTTCTGGAATATCATATTCCATGCCTTCCAATTGTTTAATGTGGATGCTGCTAAGTCCTATGTGATCCTAATTGTAGCTCAATGTTATTTGAATTGTTTCTTTCTGGCAGCTTACAGTATTTTCTCTTTGGCTTGGGGGCTCTTGAATTTAGCTATTATGTTCCTGGAAGTTGTCATTTGAGGATTTTTTTCTGGAGATGATCTGTGGATTCTTTCAATTTCTATTTAACACTTTTATTCAAGAGTATCTGAACAGTTTTCTTTGATAATTCCTTATATTATGGTGCCTCCACTTCTTTTTTTTTAATCATGGTTTTCAAGTAATCCAATAATTCTTAAATTGTCTCTCTTGGATCTATTTTCCAGGTCAGTTGTTTTTTCAAAGAGATTTCACATTTTCTTCTGTTTTTTCATTCTTTTGACTTGATTTTATTGTTTCTTGATGTCTAATGAAGTCATTATCTTTTAATTTCCCAGTTCTATTTTAAAGAGATGGTTTTCTTCCATTAGCTTTTGAGCCTCCTTCTTCATTTGGCCCATTTCTTTGGCCCACTGCTTTCATTTTTTCTTCCCATTTTTCCTCCACCTCTCTTAATTGACTTTTGAAATCCTTTTTGAGCTCTTCCAGAATCTGAGTTCAATTCATATTTTTCTTTTGGACTTTTTGTGGCTTCCTCTGCTTTCACTGTCCTCTTCTGTGTCTATGCCTTGCTTTCTGTTGCCATAAAAATTCTCTATGATTATGGGTTTGGTTGTTTTTTTTTTTAATGTTTGCTCATTTTTCCAAAATTTTTCTTGACTTTCACTTTTATTTTAAAGGTAGACTGTTGTCCAGGAAAACAGGGCACCCTCTGAAACTTAAGTTCTTCCTTGATGTTACCTTTATCCTTATTTCTGGGTTTCTGAAAGTTTCAGTTCTTCCAAGATGGTATGAAGGCCTATAAGTTAAGAGCTCTGAGAGTCACCTCCCACTGCTGATTCAATTACCCCTTAAGACTGCTGAGGGCTCAAATTCTAACCTCAGGCTTGGGTATAAGCTTTTAGTCTCTTGCTGGGATTGATCAGGTCAGGCAGATAGCACATATCAGACTGCCCTGGCCTGGGGCTCCTCCAGCTTTGGCAAGGGTCATCCAGGGTCCCTCAAGCCAGCACCTGGGGGATTGCCCCTAACAGTGATCAAGGGCCCAGCTCTGGGCCCACTGACTGCCCCAAACTGGGATCTATGTCCTCAACACAAGCCTTGGCTAGGAATCCTGTCCTCAATCTGTGCCCACACAGATCAGGCTATGCAGCACAGACTGCCCTTGGCTGGAATTCCTGATCTCAACTCAGATTTGTTCAGAACTTTAAGGGGTATGCATTGGGTTGGACTGCTATTGGCCCAAGCAAGATCTCAGGTTCTGGATGTTAGATTGAGCCCAGGTTCAGAAATGGGAACAATAGATTTGGAGTGGGGTAGGCTTGCCTTTTGTTTGCTCCTTATTCCTTGCCATAGCCTCCTGCTGGCTGTGCTCCCCTCTCACCTGTGAAAGGGAATTTTATTCCCTTTGTCTGTTTTAAGTTAATTAATCAAGAAATTAAAAATGTCCTTACTTAATAGTTAATAAGTCACTAACAAAGAAAGTTCACACCGCCGAAGACCACAAGCACCTTGGGCAGTTCCAGGCAAATTGGGAGGCTATAATTGATTCCTGTGAAGTGGGAGAGAGACATGAAGTGATGTGGAGAAACTGCTTATAAAAAGGCAGCCCAAGGACTCTTGGCAAGGCATTTTAGAAGGAATTTGGCTCTAAAGGAGGCTTTTTTGTGATACTTTCAACATTGGTGAGCCGGGCTGAAGAAAGAGGCTTACGTTGGTAAGACCCTTGTTGAAAAAGCTACCAGACTTCCATGTGGAGATTGGAACTTTGTTGGGGAGCAAGCTGAATTTCTTTGGATAGGAGCTCTAGGGTGGTAGCCTAGGAAATATTTTCTACTTCCTTCATATATTTCCCTCCTTTTACTATATTTATATTAAATTAAATTATTATTAAGAGCTACTAACAACATTTTGACTTAAGAAGTTAATTTTGTAAACAGTGACGATAATTCTTTTTTTAAACCGTTATTATCTTTGTCAAACCAAATTTTTAACTATTACATTTGGCTTCCACAATTTTAACTTATTACAGACCCTAGTGCCCCAGATATTCTCTACCTACCTTTCACTTTGTTCTCCTCACAAAAGTTGCTTCACTTTGTGCCCTTGGTGGTTCTTTTACTCCTGTATTCATTTTGTGGTATTATTTTAAGATTGGTTGGAAAGAATTCTCATGGTAGCTTTCAGCTTCCCTGCTTCTACTCTGGCAACTTGGCTTTACCTCCTCATTATGTTATTTCAATCTCACAACCTGGGAGGTGGGTACTATTGTGGTTTTCATTTTATATTTGAGGAAACTGAGGCAAATTAGAAGTTAAGTTATTTTCCTAGGGTCATACAGCCAGTAAGTGTCTGAGGTTGAATTTAAACTCAGGTCTTCCTGATTTCATACCCAATGCTCTATCCATTCTAGCACTTAGATGTTCTAAATAGGGTCTCTGACACTCAAAACTCACCTTTAGAGAGGGTATGTTTCTTTTTCAGTGATTTCTTTAATAGTTCATTTACATGGTCTAGAGTAGACCAACTGCCCCAGAGGAAGACAGGAAATAAGAATCAAATAGAAAGGGCACTTGAGTGTCCCCTCAAAACCCTCTAAGACTCAGAGAGAGGTACTAACAAAGATGGGAAACCCATCAGGTAGGCACTGAGGGAAGGAAGGTGGAAGTAAACTGTTCTGAGTTGTTGTGATATGATTCAAGGCAGGAATAACAAGACTTTGGAGAAACATAACTAGTAAATTTTCTCATAGCCCTTGATCCTGCCCTTTAGAATATGCAAATTCTGACCCAGAGGCATAAAGGAATTTTAACACTGTCAGAAATGCCAATGTGTTTCACCTGTTCTGGATTTGGCACCATCTTCTGAAGAGGCAGCCAAAGATTGGAGAAAAGAGAAGCGGAATGGAGAATAATGGTGATAAGGATTCATAGTGCCTACTGGGAACAGAGCATAGCACTGTTTTGAGGGAGCAAGGTTCACAGTAACTGGGCAATGGGAAACACTAGTTTAGTCTCTGCCAAGGTGAGTCCCTTGACACTCCCTTCTAACTTTGCTATCTATTCTGTAGCAAAACATCATACTCCCCTAGCATAGTAATAGCACAACGCATGCATTTCCCTATCCTTGATTCCCCTTTATTCAATGATATCCACAGAGGTGTGCATTCCAGAACTACCCAGGCTTAGTAAGGGAGAGAACTGGCCATACTTAATGCCCAGATCAGTTCTCCAGGGGGCAACATGGATCTAGTTAGTCATTTCTTTTTTAAATTTATTTATTTGATTAACTAATTTAGAATATTTTCCCATGGTTCCATGATTCATGTTCTTTCCCTCCTCTCCTCCCTCTCCCCTCCTATAGTAGTTGGCCATTTCTGCCATTTCTTATTCCCATATAGAGTGCTTTTGCTGAACCTCACTTGTCAGTTTCCACTTTGGTTTAATAGGTGAAATAAGGTTGTTCCCCATCTCTGCACCTTTCTTCTTTTACTCTTTTAATAGACTTATTGCTATATAGTCTAGTTATATCACTTCTTACCACATAGTCTTCTTTGTGGGAGGTTTCCTTGAAGGAAAGTATAGACGTTTATAGTCTTGGCAAATCATTATCTTAGATGGGATGGAACCCTTTATGAAATACTGCTAAGCAAGTGAAAACTTTGCAGGTTTACAGGTTTTACAGGTCTGTGGAGATTGGTCTTTAAAATTGCATCCATCAGATACAGTGAGTTGTAATAGACAAATTTGTGTAAATGAGTTTTAATGAGAGTCCTGAAGGAGGTTTCTTGAGCAGATTATTTAAACCTTGCATAGATTGGGACCTATTTGACTTTAATAGGTCAGCTCTATATAAACAGTAACTGAAAAGGCCCTTCCAGAGCAGAGCCACAGTGGTAAGGGAAGGTAGAGCTACACAATGCTGGAACTAGGATGGTACAATGACTAATCATCACTCACTTCCCACACACACAATCTGTTGAGTAAAATTTTCTAATACAATGATTATGATCAGTGCCATGAAGAATATCCCATTCTTAACAGTTTACTATTTTGCAACAGAAAAGAAGGAAGGGTCATATTTGCAAACAATATTGGCCACTGGCTTTTCCTGAATTCTATTGTCTTTGTTTACATTATTGTAGTTACAATGTGTATTGTTCTGCTTTTCCTTATGCGAACATGCAAAGAAATGCTGAAGCCAACTCGAATCAAGTCAGTTGCTAAATTTCTAGGAAATGAGCAAATACCATGCATCAGGGCTTGATTTATTATTTCCCTAAGATGTTAATAATTATTAAACTTGGGGGCAGCTGGGTAGCTCAGTGGATTGAGAGCCAGGCCTAGAGATGGGAGGTCCTAGGTTCAAATCTGGCCTCAGACACTTCCCAGCTGTGGGACCCTGAGCAAGTCACTTAGCCCCCATTGCCTAGTCCTTACCACTCTTCTGCCTTGGAACCAATACGTAGTATTGATTCTAAGACAGAAGGTAAGGGTTTTTATAAAAAAAAAAATAAATAATTATTAAATTTAAGATTAAATTTATTAGATTAAACTTAAAGTGTGGCATGTACTTCTTTTTTCCCCCACAGTCCTTTCTTCCCAGACTGTAAGCTACTATACTTCTAACTTCATTATTTCCACTTTTTACTGACAATTTTGTGGGTGTTAAAATTAATTGTATTTATTATTAATGATTTGGAATATTTCTGTGTAGTTGCCAATAGTTTGTATTTCCTATTTAAAATTATGTTTCTATTTTTTTTAGTCACATATATTAGGGAATTGCACTTTACTCTTATAGTTTTTTGGCAATACCCTATTAATTTTTTTGTGTTGAACGTCTATTAAAAATAATTGATGCTGGAGAATATTCTAGTTATGAATCTTTCTGTTACATTTTCAAAAGGTATTATGACTTTTCCATTTTTCTCAAGGCTTTTATATTACTAGTCCTTAGAGATATTGTGGTGTAGTCTAAAATGTTGGTCTAAACATATTTTCTGCCCAACTCCTTCCCAGTTTCATTTTATTTTTAGTTTTGTTGAATACCTTGTGTTCCTTTACATTCCAGTTATTTTTCAGTGTAACCTCATTCTTTAAACTTCATCCAACTCCATAGAACCTTTCTTTCTAACCAACAAAACAAAACACAAAAACACTTCAATGAAACTTACCAACATGTCAGCACAGGAATTCAGCATGTGTATGCAAGCACTTTGTAAACCTCTAAACAGAGAGGAGTTAGGTGAGTTTCATGATCTCTCCCCTGACCAATGTTAGCCATTGCATTTAGTTTTAATTCAGCTATTATTCATTTGACATTGTAATTTATAATATAATATAAAATAATATAAATTATAATATATCATATCATATCATATTCTCCTGGTTCTACTTCTATCACATTGCATCAGTTCATGCATAGCTTCCCATTTTTCTCTGAGTTTCTATTTGAATGCATACACATACCCCAAGTTCTGTCATTCTCTCAACCCACTATATTTCTGTTTTCATTACTTTAAAAGGTATAATTTTGAGTATTCAATATATAAATGTATATATGCATCTATATTCGTATATACATATTTGCTGAAATATTCCAAGTTGCACATACAAATATATGTATATATATAAATATTTAGATAGATGATAGATAGATATAGATAGAAAAACAGTTAGACAAACATGTAGTTTCTGCCTTTAATTTACTTTAGGTAAATGTCTAGTAATGAAATTACTAAGTCAAAGGACAGAGTTCAAGCAATTTTTTTAAGTAATATTTTATTTGATCATTTCCAAGTATTATTCATTAGAGACGAAGATCATTTTCTTTTCCTCCCCCCCCCATAGCTGACGCATGATTCCACTTGGTATCACATGTGTTCTTGATTCCAACCCATTGCCATGTTGTTAGTATTTGCATTAGAGTGTTCATTTAGAGTCTCTCCTCTGACATGACCCCTCAACCGCTGTAGTCAGGCAGTTGTCAAGCAATTTTTTACATGATTCCAAAATTTCAAAAACAGTTGGATGACATGGGGACTGGAACAACCTCCAGGAAGTGATGCAGAGAGGAACAGAACCAGGAAAACATTGTACACAGAGACTGATACACTGTGGTACAATCAAATGTAATGGACTTCTCCATTAGTGGCAATGCAGTGATCCTGAACAACCCAGAGGGATTTACAAGAAAGAACACTATCCATATTCAGAGGAAAAACCATGGGAGTAGAAACACAGAAGAAAAACAAATGCTTAAATACATGGGTCGAGGGGATATGGCTGGGGACATAGACTCTAAATGAACATCGTAATGGAAACACCAACAACATGGAAATGGGTTGTGATCAAGGACACAAGTAATACCCAGTGGAATTGCATGTAGGCTGCAGGAAGGGTCAGTGGAGGGAAAGGAGGGAAAGTGAGTATTGTAACCAAATAAATAAATAAAAATTTTAAAAATAAATAAAAAAAAACAGTTGGATGAATTAATAGCTTAAACAATTGTGCATTAATGTAAATATCTTCAAAGAGATTCTCCCAAACCACTTCCCTCTTTTAAAATATATGACACTTTAATGAGGGCAAGATAAAAATTCAGACTGGTTTTTATTTTTATTTATCTTGTTATTATCAGAGATTGGCAACATTTCTATTGCATGATTCTTGACTGAGTTCAAATCTTCTTTTAAAAGCACTTTGTTGGGGACAGCTGGGTAGCTCATTGAATTGAGAGCCAGGCCTAGAGACAAGAGGTCCTAGGTTAAAATCTGGCCTCACCCCAATACTATACAAACTATTTGACAGAATAAGCCAAGAAGGGCTTCTACCAAATTCTTTTTACGACACAAACATAGCCAGGCAGGTTAAAAACAGAGAAAGAAAACTATAGGCCATGAATATAGATGCAAAAATCTTAAATAGGATACTAGCAAAAAGACTCCAGCAAGTCATCACAAGGGTTATTCACTATGACCAGTTAGGATTCATACCAGGAATGCAAGGATGGTTCAATATTAGGAAAACCATCCACATAATTGACCATATAAACAAGCAAACCGACAAAAATCACATGATTATCTCAATAGATGCAGAAAAAGCCTTTGACAACACCCATTCCTATTGAAAACACTAGTAAGTATAGGAATAGAAGGTACTTTCCTAAAAATAATAAACAGAATATACCTAAAACCATTAGCAAACATCATCTGCAATGGGGAAAAACTCAAAGCCTTCCCAATAAAATCAGGAGTCAAACAAGGATGCCCATTATCACCTTTATTATTTAACATTGTACTAGAAACACTAGCAGTAGCAATTAGAGAAGAAGAAAAAATTGAAGGTATTAAAATTGGCAATGAAGAGACAAAGCTATCACTCTTTGCTGATGATATGATGATTTACTTAAAGAATCCTAGGGAATCAACCAAAAAGCTAATCGAAATAATCAACTACTTTAGCAAAGTTGCAGGATACAAAATAAACCCACATAAGTCATCAGCATTTCTATATATCTCCAACCCAGTTCAGCAGCAAGAATTAGAAAGAGAAATTCCATTTAAAGTCACCCAAGACAATATAAAATACTTAGGAATCTATCTGCTGAGACAAACACAGGAACTATATGAACACAACTACAAAACACTCTCCACACAATTAAAACTAGATCTAAACAATTGGAAAAACATTGATTGCTCATGGGTGGGACAAACTAACATAATAAAAATGACCATCCTACCCAAACTTATCTATCTATTTAATGCCATACCCATTGAACTACCAAAAACTATTTCACTGAATTAGAGAAAACCATAACAAAGTTCATTTGGAAGAATAAAGGATCAAGGATATCCAGGGAAATAATGAAAAAAAAATACAAAGGAAGGTGGCCTTGCAGTCTCAGATCTCAAACTATATTATAAAGCAGAGGTCATCAAAACAATTTGGTACTGGCTAAGAGACAGAAAGGAGGATCAGTGGAATAGACTGGGGGCAAGCGACCTCAGCAAGACAGTATATGATAAACCCAAAGATCCCAGCTTTTGGGACAAAAATCCACTATTCGATAAAAACTGCTGGGAAAATTGGAAGACAGTGTGGGAGAGACTAGGAATTGATCAACACCTCACACCCTACACCAAGATAAATTCAAAATGGGTGAAAGACTTAAACATAAAGAAGGAAACCATAAGTAAATCAGGTAAACACAGAATGGTATACATGTCAGACCTTTGGGAGGGGAAAGACTTTAAAACCAAGCAAGACATAGAAAGAATCACAAAATGTAAAATAAATAATTTTGACTACATCAAATTAAAAAGGTTTTGTACAAACAAAACCAATGTAACTAAAATTAGAAGGAAAGCAACAAATTGGGAAACAATCTTCATAACAAAAACCTCTGACAAAGGTCTAATTACTCAAATCTATAAAGAGCTAAACCAGTTGTACAAAAAATCAAGCCATTCTCCAATTGAAAAATGGGCAAGGGACATGAATAGGCAATTTTCAGCTAAAGAAAACAAGACTATTAATAAGCACATGAAAAAGTGTTCTAAATCTCTTATAATCAGAGATGCAAATCAAAACAACTCTGAGGTATCACCTCACACCTAGCAGATTGGTCAACATGACAGCAAAGGAAAGTAATGAATGATGGAGGGGATGTGGCAAAGTAGGGACATTAATTCATTGCTGGTGGAGTTGTGAATTGATCCAACCATTCTGGAGGGCAATTTGGAACTATGCCCAAAGGGCGATAAAAGACTGTCTGCCCTTGGATCCAGCCATAGCACTGCTGGGTTTGTACCCCAAAGAGATAATAAGGAAAAAGACTTGTATGAGAATATTCATAGCTGCACTCTTTGTGGTGGCCAAAAATTGGAAAATGAGGGGATGCCCTTCAGTTGGGGAATGGCTGAACAAATTGTGGTATATGTTGGTGATGGAATACTATTGTGCTCAAAGGAATAATAAAGTGGAGGAATTCCATGGAGACTGGAACAACCTCCAGGAAGTGATGCAGAGTGAGAGGAGCAGAACCAGGAAAACATTGTACACAGAGACTGATACATTGTGGTACAAGAGAACGTAATGGACTTCTCTAGTAATGGCTTTACAATGTCCCTGAACAACCTGCAGCGATCTAGGAGAAAAAAAAAAAACTATCCTCAAGCAGAGGACAAACTGAGGGAGTAAAAGCACCGAGGAAAAGCAACTGCTTGACTACAGAGGTTGAGGGGACATAATGGAGGAGAGAAGCTAAATAAGCACCCTAATGCAAATACCAACAACATGGAAATGGGTTCAGGGCAAGGACACCTGTGATACCCAGACGAACTGCGCATCGGCCAGGGGAGGGTTGGGGGAGGGGGAGAAAATGATATGTTTCCAGTGAATAATGTATGAAAATGACCAAATAAAATAATGTTTTAAAAACTAAAAAAAAAAAATCTAGCCTCAGACACCTCCTAGCTGTGTGACCCTGAGCAAGTCACTTAACCCCCATTGCCTACCCCTTACCACTCTTCTGCCTTGGAGCCAATATACACTATTGACTCCAAGATCGAAGGTAAGGGTTTAAAAAAAAAATAAGGATCAAAGGTCTCATGTAATTCCCAGTGGAATTGCACATTGATTACAGGAAGGGTGGGGGAGGAGAGGGAGGAATAGAATATGATTTTTGTAACCAAGGAATAATGTTTGAAATTGACCAAATAAAAAATTAATTAATTAAAATTAAAATCAAGGATCAGTTATTCATTTTAAGTTTATTGTGGCTTATTATTTAAATAATATTTAAATCTTTTCCCCTTCATATTGCTTTGAATTTTTCAATCAATTCTTGCCAATTAGGAAATGCTTCCTCCATAGTTTTTGCTCTTGGATGTATCAAATTCTAGTCTGTTTCTAGAACTTCTATATCTATTGCTTTCCATGGATCTACTTTTCTAGTTTTGACTTAAGCCAAATAGTTTTTATAATTCTCCCTTTATGATATAATTTGAGATGAAATCTTGCTGGACCTAGCCTATTTCTTTTTTGACCATTATTCCTCTTGAAATTCTTGACTTTTTATTCCACAAAATAAATTCTGTGATATTCACATTTCTATAACAAGGCTCAGTATTTTTAAGGGGTATAGCAGAAAATCCAGTGAGTATTAGCACTGTGCAGCTTAAACATGAACATCAAAATATCTCTGCAATTATTCAAATCTTCCTTTATTTCTGAAAAGACTATCTTACTATTTTATATTTGTAGTTATATACATGCTGTCCCATCTTAATATCTTAATTCTGACATATATATGTGGATACATATATTTGTTCTTTGTAGTTATTCAAAATGAATTTTCTCTATTTCCTCCTCCTAGTTTTTGCTGATTATTTTGCAAATGTATTTTGTACCTTGATATTTGCTGAGGTTATTAATTGTTTTCATTAGTTTCTGCATTGAAACTCTAGGGCTTTCTCAGGAAACTGTCATATTGTCTGCATATAATGATAATTTTGCTTTCTTTCTAATGTTTATTCCCTTAATTTTCTTCTCATATCTTCTTGCTATAGCTAGCATTTCTATATTTTATAAAAGGATAGTGGAGAAAAACAGGGCATCCCTACTTAACTCATAGATTTACTGGGAAATTATATTCTCTAATACAATACTATATAGAAATATTATATTTTCTAATACAAGTTACATTAGCTTTCAGTTGAAGATAAATGCTTTTTACTGTGTTAACAAAATCCTTTCATATACCTATGCTTTTTAGAGTATATATATATAATATATATATATATATATCCAAGAGGTCAGCTAGGTGACTTAGTGGATTGAGAGCCAGGCCTAGAGATGGAAGGTCCTAGGTTCAAATCTGACCTCAGATACTTCTCAGTTGTATAACCCTGGGTAAATCATTTAACCCCAATTGCCCCGCCCTCACCACTCCTCTTTTTCTTTTTCTTATTTTTCTTTAGAATATTTTTCCATGGTTACATGATTCATGCTTCCCTCTCACTCCCGTTTTCTCCTCCCCCTCCCAAAGCCAACAAGCAGTTCTACTGGACCTTACCATTCTTCTGCCTTGTATTGATTCTAAGAAGATGAAGAATTTATATACATATGTGTGTGTGTGTGTATACACATTTTATATACATCCAACTGTTTGGTAATAACTGGGGAAGTTACTGTGGTCTCTGTCAAAATTTTATTTAAAATTTTTTTACATTCTTATGTAAGTATATGTTTGCTGATAATAAAAACAGAGCACTTTAAGAGTTCACAAAATGTATACATAATTACGGTTGCTTTATAACAACTCTGCAAGTTCTTAAGCAAAAGCACTTGGGCTTTTATTAGCTCATTTTTAAAATGAGAGGAAAAAAGGATCATAAAGGTTAGGTGATTTGTACAGTCACACATATATAAAATGACCAAAGTAATATTTCAAGCCAATTATCTCAACTCCAAGTCTAGCATTTAATCTGCTAAAGCATACTTTATCTTCTTTATCTGTCCCATACCTCTTGCTCACCATTCCAGTTTTACTCCGTAGCTCAGAACTATGTCTATTAAAAGTTTGTTTGGTTCCAAAAAAAATGCTTCTTTGTTATTGAGAATAATATCTGTATCACAGATATTATTTTTTTTTTGTGTTTGTTGTGTTTTTCCTCCTTTAGTAGTTCACTTATGACTAGCTTGAAGCAGCTGGTGATATCATGGATCTCCTCAACTGGAAGAGGATCATATCGCCTACCTCCCAGAATTATTCTGAGAATCAAATGAGATATTTGTAAAGTGCTTGGCACAATAGTGGGTGCTATAGGACTATATGAACGCTCTCTCCCTCTCTCTCTGTCTCTCTGTCTCTGTGTATCATTGTTATTATTACTTGATTTCTCTTTTTGAGATTGAGTTGCTTGCTTTTGCTTTTTCCTGTTTTGTAAAGTTGGGGATTTTATATATGTGAACTATCCTGGCATTTCCTTACTCTAACCCCATTTAGGGAGCCATTCCTAATAATAACAATAAAAAGGAGGAAGAAAAAATTAGCAAAACTGAGCTATAGAGTTAAAAAATATAACATTAGAATTTCATACTCATGATCGATCTCCTCACCTCTGCAAAGAAACTGAGTAGAGGGAAGGTCCCTTCTTGCATATCTTCTTTGTGTCCAGGCTCAGTCATCATAATTTTCAGCATTCCATTTTTTTGTTATTCTTCCCATTTACATTGCTATAGCGATTGCAATCATCATCATCTTCCTGACTCAGCTTGCTTCATTTTGTATCAGTTGATAGATCTTTGTATCTCTGTGATCATCACTTCTTACAGCACAGTAATATTCTGTTACATTCAAGTATCAAATTTCGTTTAGCTCTTCCCAAATCATTGGCCATCTACTTTGTTTCCAGTTCTTTGCTACCAGTAGTTTTTTTACTTTGCTGTATTTTTTTTTTGTATATGAGGCTTTTTTTTTCTGGCACTGACCTCCTCTGTGTATATTTCTAACAGTAGAATATCTGGATCAAAGGGTAAAGGAATTTTAGTCACCATGTTCATAGGATTCCAAGTTGCTTTCCAGAACTTTTGGATCAATTTATAATTTCATCAATCATGTATTAATATGCTCTTCTTTCTATAATTCCACCTATACTGACTGTTTCCAACTTTGTCAGCTAAAGACAGCTTGCAGTCTAGTCATGATGTATAAAGCTGAGATATATTGGCATTCAGTAAATCTGTAATGAATTTATCATGTTCAAGAGTTGCCCTATTTCTAAGTACTACTTTTTAACCCTTGACTTAATACTGTGTATTGGTACCAAGGCCAAAGAGTCGTAAGGGGTAATCAATGAAGGTTAAGTGACTTGCCCAGGGTCACACAGCTAGGAAGTGTCTGAGACCAGATTGGAACTCAGAACTTCCCATCTCCAGGCCTGGTTCTCAATCCATTGAGCCACCTAGCTGCCCCCTTCTAAGTATTTTCTTAATGAATGTGTTATTTCCCATAAGTACTTGGGTCAAGTAATAAATCTTTTGTAGAGAACTGCTTTACAATGACAGAAATGCCTTCTGACAGGTCATTAGAGGGATGGCTTGTTAGTGAAGAAAATTGATAAAGTTGTTGCTTACATGAAAAATGGTGGGAATGACAATTATAAAAGATAATTTGTAATAGAAATGACCTGTATAAAGGTCACTGACCTAGCATATTACTCTATTTTATACCATAGTTATTTGTATTGCTATGCCCATAATAGACTTGAAGTTTCATGAGGGCAGAATAATAATGTCTATCCTAAATTCTATATCCTACCCAAATGCCCAGTACAGGGCTCTTTATTCAGGGGGTGTTTAATAAATGTTTGAATTAAATTGATTTCTAAAAAGTGAAAGCACTAACCTTTGTTGAAGCAGCCTCTGATAATAAACACTAGCTGCGTACTATATATTTGCTATTGCAGTGAATGAGATACAGAGCAGAAAATGTCAGACAAACCCAGTAAGACTTGTAAAAATTGAGCAGTAAAGTACAAAGAACCTAGAGAATAATATTTACCGTAAGCAATATTGTAAGAACAACTTTGAAAGACTTAAGAACTCTGATCAATGCAATAACCACAAAGGCTAATACGGAAGTGTGCTCTCCACCTTCCAATAGAAACATTATGGCACTCAAGTTTCAGAATGAGATCTTTTCGGATGCGGCTAATGTGGGAATTTGACTAAATTGATTATGCATTTTCTAATTGTTTTAACATGTCAATGCAATTTTAATAATTGTTTTCTAATATTTTGTGACCCATGACCCCTCCCTCCCTCCTACTCCTCCCCTTCCCCAGCATGGTAGGTAATATTATATAGTTTATACATGTGTTATCACTCTAAAAAATATAGCAATGGCTTTACTCACAATTTTTCCCTCTACGTACTTTTGTGAGACCTTATTCTCAGCATTAAATAATATCAAAACCAACAAAAGAAACAGATTGACAGATGGATTTAGTAGTGCTTGCTTGGGCTTTGAAGTATACAAAATGCCAACCTTCAATTGAAGATTTAGCCAACGAAATTCAGTAACAAAAAAGTCACTAACAGGCAGGTTAGTTAAAGGAATTCCCCTTCCCCCTCACTTATCTTAGTTCATGGCACCCCACAAAAAAATAATATCAAGACCAACAAAAGAAACTGACTGGAAGATGAACAAAGAAGTCTCTAAGCAGGTAAGTTAAATAATTGGTTTTTGGTTTATTAAATATAGTTATATATTACAATTATACATTTTGTTATTTGAACCATAAATATCATGAAATTATGAGGTTTTTCTCAACATTTTTTGGTGAATTCTGACACACCAAACTCAAAAGGTGTTGCCTATCACTGCTCTAGGGTGAGTATAGGATTCTCCAGCAAATGGTTATCAGTGCCACCTTGTAGTTAAACTACCAATATTTTTTTGCTTTTCTGCAAGTTTTTTCATTTTGTGCCTAAATATTTAATTGAGATTTTGTTTATTTACTTGATCTTTAGCCATTATGTCATTTCCCTGTTTTTCTCTTGACTGTCTTTTTCACTGTTGAATTATCCAACTTCATAATTGCAATTTTTTGTGGAATTATCTAAAGCAGTGATCTCCAAACTTTTATCATCACATCCCTAGCAGTAATATATATTTTTAGCACTAACATCCTCTCTGTGTGTGTGTGTGTGTGTGTGTGTGTGTGTGTGTGTGTGTTTTCAGGGCTTGCCTATGTGGCATGCCAGACTTAGAATCAGGAAGACTTGAGTTCAAGTCCATCCTCAAACACTAACTAGCTGCATGACCCTGATCAATTAAATTAGCTCTGTTTTCCTCAATTCCCTCATCTGCAAGATGAGATGGGAAAGAATGGGCAACCACTGTGGCATCTTTGCCAAGAAAAACCAAAATAGGGTTCCAAAGTGTCAGACAAAACTGAAATGACCGGACAACAACCTATTTGTAAATTTTATATATATATATACATATATATATATATTTATATATATATATATGTTGGTTGTCTCTCGAACCGAGGATGATGATTGTCTTTGTGAGCTTTTGTGCACAAAGACACTTGTGCATGAAGATTTAAGTGGAAAAGTCCATGCACAGAGACAGTCCTACTCTCTCAGTATTGGAAGCCTGGGTCCAGTGGCACGAAAAGTCGTCACACCTGGTGACTTCCTCAGCTGCATTGGATGGCCATGTTGTCTTTTGTGCTCCATCATGCCTTAAGCACTCCACAGTGCCTTGCTGGATCGCCATCTCAGCCGTTGAACCTTCTTGTTGGTTTCTTCCGCCTGTTCCACCAAAGCAGTCTTCACATGCTGGGTGAGTAAAGCCCTAGTTTAGTTCACCAGGGGTCCATGACGACCCGATGGCTACCCTCACAAGGTTTAGCCGGCCTGTCAAGGCCATTGCCCGGGGTGTGGCCGCTACCTCATGCTAGCAGCTACTGGGAGCCACAAGTGAGAGCTGGGTGTCAAGTGAGGGTCAGTGGCTGGAGAGCTGCCCTAGAAGAGCATGACAAGCCCTCCATACCAGAGATATTACCCCTCCCTGAGCACCCCATACACCCCATACATATATATATATATATATATATGTACTGCTCTACAAATAATTATATATATATATATATATATATATTACAAAAGTTACACAAAATAGACATTTTAAAAGAATGAGATAATAATTGATTCTAAAACTGATAGAAAACAACTGGAATTTATTGAGTAGGGGAATGACCTAGTTAGACCTGAACTTCAGGAAAATCATTTTGATAATTGTGTGGTTAAAAGATTGGGGAAGAGAGATACTTAAGTCACAGAGACCAACTAGCAAGCTATATAGTAGTATTCCAGGTGAGAGGTGACAAGGTCCTGAACTAATGTGGTAACTTCATGAATTTAGAGAAAGGGACAGATACAAGAGCCATTGTTGAGGCAGAAATAACAAGATTTGTCAATTGATTGGATAAGTAAGGTAAATAAAAATGAGGAACTGAGAATAACACCACAGTCACAAACCTGGGTGACTGAAAGGATGATAGTGTCTTCAACAGTAATAGAGAAATTTAGAAGAAGGTGGGGTCTGGGGGAGAAGATAATGCGATGTGATCTGCATTGTAGATTATAATCCATCCATGCTTGTTCATCTTGTATGACTCAGAAGTGCCTGCTACAGTCACTAGATTATGTGGAGTAGAATTCAGAATAAGAAGGGAGAATTTCCCAAAAAGAACCTGCTAATTTGCTAATGTAGGCATTTGGGTAAAGGTTAGTTTCTAATGCTCCAGAAGCTCCCACAGGAGGACAAAGAGGAGAGACTAAGAGCTTGCACAGCCATTGAACTAGACAGAGAGATGCAATATATGGACAAAATGGACAAAGGGATGATGCGAATTTTCTGAAAACTGTCTATTCATATATTTTGATCATTTATCAATTGGGGAATGATTATTATTTTTGTAAATTTGATTCAATTCCCAATATATTTCAGAAATGAGGCTGTTATCAGAGAAACCATGTAATTTCTTTTCAACATCTATGGTTCCTTTGAACAAAACATAGTTTCCCTGATGATCTCTTTGAATTTGGTCTATTTTTTCTTTCACTGGAGAAGAAAATGGCATAAATCTTTGTATCCAGTATCTTTGCCAAGAAAACTCCATCGATATTATTGCCATGTGATGCTCCATGGGGTCACAAAGAGTTGAAGATAACTGAAAGACTGAATGAATAACAAAAAGTTTGCTTTTGCTGTGTCTAATCTCATGATTGATATCTCTGCCTTTTTTACTTCGGCTGAAGAATAATAAATTCTGCTCTAGCCCTTTATTTTAACTTTGTGTATATCATTCTGTTTGAAGTATGTCTCTTGTATACAGTACATTGATGGATTCTGATTCCTAATTCATTCTATCTGCTTCCATTTTATGGGTTAGTTCATCTCACAGATTACTATGTATTTTGCTCCATCTTATTTTCTTCTGTTTATCTTTCTCTCTCTTTTTATCCCATCCCTTTGCAAAAGCTACTTTTTTTCCAATCACTGTCTTCCTTAATCTGACCTCCATTTTATCAACCTCCAATATTTTGTCCCCTTCCCCTCTTATTTCCCTATTGGGTAAGATAGTATTCTTACCCAACAGAAGGTCTCTCTATATATATTTTTTTTCCATTTTAAAACTAATTCTGATGAGAATGAGATTCAAGCATTGTCCTTCTAAATTCCTCTCCACCATAAAATCTTTTCCTTATTCATCTCTTTAATGTGAGAAAATTTTCCTCATTGTACCTCTCAATCATTCCCTCTTTTCCTAATGCATCCCTCTTTCTCACACCTTTAGTTTTCTTTTTTTGGAGATTATCACAATATAATAGACTCATGCCTGTGTCCTCTGTCTATATAGACTAATAATGCCCTAATAATGATAAAATTCTTAAGTATTCCATGTATTATCTTCCAGTATAGGCAGATGAGCAGTTTAACTGTATTGAATCCCTTATGATTATCCATTCATGTTTACCTTTTTCTAATTCTCTTGAATCTTCTGTTTAAATGTCAAAGTTTCTATTCATCTTTGTTTTTTTAATTAGGGATGATTGAAAGTCCTCTATTTTATTCATATCTATTTCTCCCTTAAAGGATTATACTCAATTTTGCTGGGCAGGTTTATTCTTTTTTTATTAATTTGGAAATTTTTATTTAATTAATTAATTTAGAATATTTTCCATGGTTAAGATTCATGTTCTTTCCCTCCCACTCCCATAGATGACACACAATTCCACTTCATTTTGAATGTGTCATTGATCAAGACCTATTTCCACATTATTGATATTTTTACTAAGGTGATCATTTAGAGTCTAGTTCCTCAATCATATCCCCATCAACCCATGTGGTCAAGCAGTTGTTTTTCTTTTGTGTTTCTACTCCCACAGTTCTTTCTCTACATATGGATAGCATTCTTTCTCTTAAATCCCTCAGAATTGTCCTGAATCGTTGCATTTCTACTAGTAGAGAAGTCTATTACATTCAATTGTCAGGTTTTATTCTTGATTTTATTCTTAACTCTATAGCCCTCTAAAATATAATATTACAAGCCCTTCCCTTTTTTTAATGTGGAAGCTGGAAATCTTCTGTAATCCTAACTATGGCTCCATGATATTTCAATTGTTTCTTTCTGGCTGCTTACAATATTTTTTCCTTGACTTGGGAGCTCTGAGTTTTGACTATCATATTTCTTTTAGGAAGTGAAGGAGAGATTCTTTCCATTTCTATTTTACTCTCTGGATAAAGATATTGGGACAGATTTCTGTGATAATTCCTTGAAATATGCTATCTCAGCTCTTTTTTTTTTTATCATGGCTTTCAGCTAGTCCAATAACCTTAAATTATTTCTCCTCAATCCATTTTCCAGGTCAGTTATTTTTACAGTCAGATATTTCACGTTTTATTTTATTTTTTCATCTTTTTTATTTTGTATTATTGTTTCTTAAAGTCTCATGGAGTCATTGGCTTCTGCTTATCCAATTCAAATTTTGAAGAAATTGTTTTCTTTGATGAGCTTTTATACCTCTTTTTCCATTTGAATGGTTCTACTTTTTAAGAAGGTCTTTTCTTCAGTGATTTTTGTGCCTTTTTTACTGTTAGGCCAATATTGTTTTTTTGAGGTTAATTTCTTTAGCATTTTTTGTGCCTCTTTTTTCAAGTTGTTAATTCTCTTTTTGTAATTTAATTACATTATTCTCATTTCTTTCTCAATTTTCTTCTATCACTTATCACTTTGTTGAACTTTTCTAGGAATTCCCATTGGGCTTGGGTCAAGTTGGAATTTTTCTTTGTGCTTACGCTAGTAGCTGTTTTATTATTGTTGTCTTCTAAGTTCATGTCTTGGTCTTTCCTGCCACCATGGTAATTTTTATGGTCAAGTTCTTTTTTGTTGTTGCTTATTCACATTTCTAATTTATTTCTAGACTTTGATCTTTATGTTAAAGTTCAGTTTTGCTCACTTGGGGAAGGTACTGTGACAAGCATCAGGTTTTCCACTTTACTGACTTCAGAGCTAGTTCCAAGGGATTTTTCAAGTGTCATGTTTCATTTCTGCTATTAGTTGTGTAATTTCTTCCTCAATCTCAATTAAATAATTCTGTTTTGTACTTAAGTTGCTTCCCTTCACATCTTGCCCAACTATCTGTTTCTCTACCACTAAAATTTTAGAGTTTTCTTTTTTCCTTTCTACCATCTCCCTTTTTACCCTTTATGCTAATGCCCTGATGTTTCCTCCCTGGGGTACCTCCTCCATTGGTCTCTTTTTTACTAGATAATACTAGAGACTGGCATCATGTGGTATAATGATTATTCCTAGCAACCACTTCTGAATAGCAGGGTTCTGCTCCAGAAGTTATGGCTGCTTCCATGGATTTCAGGTCTGGGGTCTCCTGTTCTCTCAGTATGCAGTAAGAGCAACACTGATTGCTATTAGAGTCCTGACTCCCATCGTTTTTGTTATTATATACTTTTCCCTGATAATGTGCATTTTGACCATCTCTCTTATTTTGGCCCTATTCATAGCAATGTTTCATCGGGCAGTTTCGTACTATGTATCTGTAAAAATTAAATTAGTCTCTAGTAATAGAAATATTATATTTATGAGGTTTATCAAGGATTATTAGAAATCAAGGAATAAAGAAAATACAAACAAGAAAACCACGTGCCTAGGGCTGATTAGCCCATTCAAAACCCCCGCGCTTAGCTTACGCACTACATCCTTGAAAACGAAAGAGAGCAAGTATGAGGCAGAGATCCAGTTAAATACTCATTGTGATTTCGCCCAGGTGGAGGCTCAGGTGAGATTATAGGGAATTCTGGGAAATACCAAGGACTTCTGGGGATTGAAGTCTAGGGTTCAAATCTCCATTTTATATGTCACTGACAAGAACATAAAAAACAAGTTCTGGTATTTCTTTGCACCCTCTGTTGACTTTGGGGCGTCTGTCTATACTGTGTGGTTTATACATTAAATGACTTAATTGTAGCCAGGTTCTTAACCTCTTGTAATTCTTTCTGCCTTAATATTTCAGGGGTCTTTTGGAGCTTTTTCTTTAGATCGTCCTTTTCACATTCCTGATCTACTTTGTTACCATGTAGATAGGTTTCAATGTCCCTAAGTTAATTAAGTGAGATGATGTCAAACTTAGGACAATAATTCCTGAAGAAATCCCTCAAGTGCTTATCACAGCCCTTGAGAAATTGTCTCCTCATGTGTGCCTTTGTTTCTTTTGAATCAAGGTTAAAGCACAACAGTACCTCAGTTTTTTTTCAATAAGACTTCATTCCCTGCAATAGATCCTCTAAGCATTTTCTTAGGTAAGTCATTCATCTTAGATTAGAAAAATCCAGATCCTCAAAAACTTCTGGCCAGCTCATGAGTGAGGAATTTTTTCTAGTTTGTTCAATAAAGTTTTTATGTTCCTGGGGTGTAAAAAAGTTCAGATAAAAGAATTTCCACTTCCTCAAAATCTGGTTCATAGAGGCAGAATGCTCTTTTTAGCTCTTTGATTGTGAGATGAGGTTCTGATAAAAATTTAGGCATGCATTTACATAAAGACTCTAAGCCATGGGTGATGAATGACTTATGAACCTTTGCATGTAAGATGTCAGAGTTATCAGTGACTTTAGCTACATCATGCAAAGTGTGGATTTGATTTGGCTATCTCCTGATTGTAACAATGAAGGTACTTAGTTCTTCCTTTATTGGAAAGACTAAATTGTAATGTCCTGTCTATTTTTAGATTTTAATCGTCAAAAGTGTTAACTTAGTATTTAAAGTAGATCTACCCATTTTTAACCACAAAAAAAGTGTTAACTAACCACTAAAGTTGCAAACTAACTACAGAAGGTGTGCTCTAACCAAAAAAGGTGTAATCAAACCAAAAAAATGTGTGAACACCTGAGTGGGCAGTCCTGGAGAGGAGAGCCCACTGTGATTGGTAGACATAAAATTTAGGGGAGGTGACACAAGAGAAAAATATTTTTAAATAGAGGAAACAGAGGTATACAAGGATGTAGATCTTCAGTCACTCAGAGTTGGACTGGATAGAACAGTCACTCAGGCTTTGAGTGAAGAAGAGTCACTCAGAGAAGAGACTGGAAGAATCATCAAATACTTGAGGAGAGACTGGAAGACAGACACTCAGACTTGGAGTGAAGAGACTTGGCTGTGGAACTAGACCCCTGGAGGAGCTTGTGCAGGAGACCTCACACTGCTTTCACTGTGGTGAGTGTAAAGGCTGACTTAGTTTCCTTGCCTTTCTGGAGATGTGAACCCCCAAGAAAGGCCCATAATCTTGAGACTCCTTTTCCCTGACTGTTGCCTTAGAATTTCTAAATGGTTTAGAGGAAACCAGAGCTTTCTCTCTCTCTCTCTCTCTCTCTCTCTCTCTCTCTCTCTCTCTCTCTCTCTCTCTCTCTCTCTCTCTCTCTCTCTCTCTCTCTCTCCCTTTTTCTCTCTTCTTTAAATCTTCCTCTACTGTAAAATAAACTACTATAAATTCCATTCTTCTTTAGTAATTCATTTTGGGATTTAGAAATTAAATCCCTACTGACCACCAATTAATATATTCAGTCCAACCAAATAAATTTAACAAAAGGCATAATTTTTTGAGCCTTTGATGCATTTGCAAGATCATTAGCAGATGCATTAGTTGGTGCCTTTTTGCTTTTTGCTGTTGTATCAGTAGCCGTGCCACTTCCCCTTACTGCCCCTAATAGTATTTCATTATTAGTATTAGTAACTACTTGTTTTCTCTGCATGTAATCCTGGCATATCTCAGTTATAATAGGGATAGACCAAACAATGCCTATAATCTATTATTAATGACTAGAGCATGTACAGTTTTCTTTTGGAAGATCAGTTTGGCTCCAGTTTTGATATTCTTTAAGATGTTAGTCACTGACACAAACACCACATAAATTTGGGGTATGATTTGCCAGAGGTAATTCACATCTAGGTAATTCATTGGTATCTGTGTCCATTCCATAGTCATATTGGTTAATGTCCCCAGAACATTGTCTATCATCCCTGCCACTGTATTATAAATTATACAGTAGCCTCAACAAATTGCAATTATTCCTACTACAGCAGACCACAGTATTAGTTGGAACATGTTTCCCATTAGATTTTTTTTCTAGGCTCTAACTGACAGGAGCTAAAAGTTAGAAAATGGTTGTTTTCCCCACAAGCTTTGTTTATAACCAGAATCTAAGATGGCTAGATCCTATAAGCTGACAGCCCTAGTACAGGCTCACTTTTACAATGGCTTCACTACCTCAGTTTTCCAACTGACCAGAGTGGCAGTTGTTGACTGATTTCTACTCCCCACACCAGGAATCAAGATGTCTTTGATCCTTTGTGGAAACCCCTAGGCAGAGCCAGTGATAATGGTTGCTAGCCTTAGGAGTTACAACTGACAGTTGATGACAATTGGTGACAGTTGGTCACTAAAGCTCTTTTTTTTTTAATTAGGTTCTATTAAATCCTGGGGTGCCAGTTGTATTGAAAGAAGTTTTGGAGTTGTAATAGAGAGAAGGTTATGACTTTCAGTATAGTGAGAGAGAAAAATAGTGGAGACCTCTCTTTTCAAAACAGGGTTCAAGGGAGACCGCTGATATTTAGGGTTGGCTCAGAGAGAGGAAAGGGAATTTGAAGATTTTCCCCCTTCTGCCTTCTCTCATTAGCTATGGCTGCTCTCCCAGATTTGCTCTTGACCCTCCTCCACTACTCAAGACCAGTGGGTTTCCCCTTGATCTGTTCACTCACACTTGATTCACAGCTTGGGGAAAAGATAACTATTTTAATGTCAATTAACTCAATCAGGGTAATACAGAGAAATAACTGGCAGGGAAAGAATGGGAAAGGAAAGCGGGAAAAAGAGTGTCCCTGTCTTTATCTAAAACCCTTTTCCCTCCCTCCTCGAGTTTGGGGGAAACTCAGGCTTTGGCAGCCTAAGCCCCTTGAGAGAAAATCAGGTTGGCTGACCCTAGATTTGACCCCTCGGCCACAGTTCAGACCCAGGGCAACAGGAGGTGAGGTAAAGTCTGACAGAGATTTAAAATGCCTTTCTCAGGTTTCTCTTCAATAGTCTTTTTCAACTGGGAAATGGGAAAGAATTTCCAGTCACAAGCAGAAAAAAAGTAGGTAACCCTCAGGAGAAAGTCTTTTTCAACCTTCTCTCTTTGACTTCTCCTGACTAAGAGACCAACTGCTCTTCCACCAGAATCTTCTGCCCTTCAAGATTGCAATCTCCTGGGGCCCCTCCCACATCGAGGTAATCAGATCCACACACTCTTCAACCTGGCACTTTTCTTCTGTGCCAGCCCCCGTCACAGAGCTATTTCCAGGGGACTTGCAAGTTTTTACTTCCAACGTGGTGTGATTTGCAAGTTTTTGCTTCTAAGTTGGTATGATCCTAAGAGAGGTGTTGTCAGTGCTCTCCTAGTCTGTTCTCTAGTTTTTACCCAAAAAGAGCTCCTCATCCCCTGCAGCTACAAGTACTAGTGCTCTTCTTGACCCCTGAAACTGTAACTAGATCTCCTGCTCCCTTGTAATAGATCACAAGTACTCCTCTCCCACCAGGAATTGCAACCCACAATGTCTGATGGGCAGTGGAATCGCTAATCACCACCAATCACATCCAATGCCAACAAAGGGTCTCATGTAATTTGTTTCTTGACTAGTTGTCCAACCCCTTTGCCTGCTTTTGACTGATAGTTCTCAAAGCTTCTGCTGCCATCATGGCCACCTCCAAGATTCATGTTCCTGCCATGCTATGGGCATTATGACCACCCCACTGTAAACCTGTGCCCACCTCACTGTTACAGACACCTTCTGAAGACTTTCTAAGTTGGTAGAGGCTGGAAAAAATGTCTCCCTCTGGATGCCCTTCAATTGAGGAATGACTGAACAAATTGTGGTATATGTTGGTGATAGAATACTATTGTGCTCAAAGGAATAATAAAGTGGAGGAATTCCATGGAGACTGAAACAACCTCCAGGGATTGATGCAGAGTGAGAGGAGCAGAACCAGGAAAACATTATACACAGGGACTGATACACTGTGGTACAATTGAATGTAATGGACTTCTCCATTAGTGTCAATGATCTTGAACAGTGATCTTGAACAGCTCAGAGGGATCTATGAGAAAGAACATTATCTACATTCAGAGGGAAAACTGTGGGAGTAGAAACACAGAAGAAAAACAATTGCTTGACTACATGGGTCGAGGGGATATGGCTGGGGACATAGACTCTAAATGAACATCCTAATGCAAACCAACAACATGGAAATAGGTTCTGATCAAGGGCACATGTAATATCCAATAAAACTGTGCGTCAGCTGCGAGAAAGGTGGGTAGTGGGGAGGGAGGGAAATAATTTGATTCTTGTAACCAAGGAATAATGTTCTAAATTGACTAAATAAATTAATTTTTAAAAAATGTCTCCCTCTGAGCTTTTGTCTGTTGGCACTGCCAGGCCAAAATTTGATTCAAGATAGTATTTCAAAGTTCTTTGGAGAGGAATGCTGGGAGAGTTCAGCAAAATCCCAGCCTGTATTCTGCCAAGTTCCCATTGGTGACTTTAAAAAAAAAATTAGTAGAGTCAGAATGCTTAATGAATCAAAATATTTATTATCTTAAAATCTGAGTAGTATACTTCTTTTCTGATAAAATGAGAATTTCAAGAAAAACTTTTTATCACATAACAGTATGATTAGCAACTTATTATGAATAAACATGCCATTTGTTTGTTAAAAGATGATTATTTCCCCTCTTGAGTCTCTGCTATTATCCATTTATGAAATATAACAGGATGAATCAGAAAGGCAGTTTCCTTAATCCTGTCAGTAACATTTATTGTCCATGATCAGTATGAGTATGTTATGCCTGTAATTTTATATGATAAAAAATCCCTGAAAATAGTTGATAATGTGTGGAAAAGGATGTGTCATTTTGGCATGGGTGCTTTTGACTGCTCTTTGACCTTCAAGATTATGTTGAGAAGCTAGCGTTGCCCACATATTCCGTGTCTCCATAGTCAACTTGCTAATAGGTCTCAAGCAAGCTTAGCCCAGATGGTGTATGTATCAATGGAAGACACACTGTCTATTCTTTGGCCTCGGTTGGAAGGCCTTCCACCTTGGTAGGAACTATTAATATTTGTATTATATGTATGACATATATAATATTGCATAGGTAACATTTTTGTACAATCTGAAAATCCACAATCAATTAATTCCATTCCATGATGGAATTCCATTCCCCAGAAAAAATGGGGAAAATATTTGTATTAAGGCTTTTGCATTATAATTCAACAAACATTTATTGAGTATATACCATGGGCAGAGCATTGTTGGGAACCAAGAAAGTTCAGATGTGATATAGTTCTGGGCCTCCTAGAGCTTACAGTCTGGAAAGAGAGGTGGAACAATGCAAACAGATAGCTATAATTTTTTAAACTGCACAGGGTAAATGACATGTGCTTACCATCAAGGAATGACTGAATTTGGCATTCTAGCAGTCTGCTATTTGGACCAATTGAACCATCCTCAAAAAGAGCACAAATGTGAATGTGTTGTCCCTAAGTAAAATTTCCCAAGCAATCTCAGCTTCCAAACTTCATTCCTCCAGATTCCTTCATTATGCTCCCTGGAGCATAAAATGGAGTATAAACATCTTCTTTACATGATACTCAAGTACTTTCAGGGGATACATGGGCAGAATTGATATGTATAATCACAAAGGGAAAGGCTACAATTACAGATGCATCCAGGTCAAAAAATCACCAGAGTAGATTTGGAGTAGGATTAATTTCTTTCCAGAAAGAATTCAACCACACTCATTTCTTCTTCTTCTTTTTTTTAATCCTTACCTTTTGTCTTAGTACTACTTTTTTTTTCACTAGTATCAATTCTAACACAGAAAAGAAGTAAGGGTTAGCCAGTTAGGATTAAGTAACTTGCCCAGGGTCACACAGCTAGGAAGTGTCTGAGGCCAGATTTGAACCGAGATCCTCTCAACCCCAGGCCTGGCTTTCTATCCACTTGCTATTTAATTGCCCCTTTACTCATTTACCCTTGAGGGGGGCAGCATATTACATTTTTATCAATTTTTAAAATGTTTAAAAAGTAAGTTCCCAATTTATATTTTTTTAAAAAGCCAAAGGGCAGAAGATATTCTAGCAAAAATGCTGCTTACTTACATAGGGTAGTCCCCCTGTTTGCTCATAAACCTCCTTTATCGAGGGTGTAACGCACTCTGGTCTCCTTCCTCCACTTCATATTCAAGAAGCAAAGTTTGAGCTGCCTTAAGAATATGTGTGCTTCCAAAAGAATATCTACCCTTTGACCCAGCCATAGCACTGCTGGGTCTGTACCCCAAAGAGATAATGGACACAAAGACTTGTACAAAAATATTCATAGCTGCGCTCTTTGTGGTGGCCCAAAACTGGAAAACGAGGGGATGCCCATCAATTGGGGAATGGCTGAACAAACTGTGGTATATGTTGGTGATGGAATACTATTGTGCTCAAAGGAATAATAAAGTGGAGAAGTTCCATGGAGACTGGAACAACCTCCAGGAAGTGATGCAGAGCGAGAGGAGCAGAACCAGGAGAACATTGTACACAGAGACTAATACACTGTGGTATAATCGAACGTAATGGACTTCTCCATTAGTGGCGGTGTAATGTCCCTGAACAACTTGCAGGGATCCAGGAGAAAAAAACACCATTCATAAGGAAAGGATAAACTATGGGAGTGGAAACGCCGAGAAAAAGCAACTGCCTGAATACAGAGGTTGAGGGGACATGACAGAGGATGGACTCTAAATGAACACTCTAATGCAAATACTATCAACAAAGCAATGGGTTCAAATCAAGAAAACATCTAATGCCCAGTGGACTTACGCGTTGGCTATGGGGGGTGGGGGGGGGAGGAAAAGAAAATTATCTATGTCTTTAACGAATAATGCTTGGAAATGATCAAATAAAATATATTAAAAAAAAAAAAAAAAGAATATGTGTGCTTCCAGGGAACCAGGCTTTTGCCTAAGCCCTCTCCTCTCTACCCATGACATTTTAATTCTCTTCACACTACTAGGGAGAAGCAACATTGACACAGAAAAATGAAAGAACTTACATACCAAAATCAGAACAATGGGTTTTCATGAAATAATACCCAAAGAGGGATGAGGAAAAATAAAAATGCATTTACTTCTTTTTTTTTTTAACCCTTAGCTTCAGTCCAATGATCCTTATGTACTGATTCTAAGAGTGATAAGGGCTTAGGCAATGGGATTAAAGAATTTGCTCAGGGTCACACAGCTAGAAAGTTCTGAGGCCAGCTATGAACTCAGGATCTCCTTCTAGGCTTGGCTCTTGATCCACTGAGCCACCTATCTAATCCCCTCTTCATTTACTTGTTAGCAGGCTGGAAGATCTGGCTGTCCTAACAAGAAGACCCTTACAATTGGGTTTTTCATTCTCGACATATGGTGATAATGGTATAGCCTAGCTGACCCATTTCTAGTCACAGAACTCACCTTCTCAGCCCTTCTGAACAAAACCCTACCCAGAAATCAAGAAAAATTAACTATACCAAGACACAAAGATTTTTTATTTTTCCATTTCTTTGTCATGTGGTTGCTCTTCCCTGACTTTCTGAGATGTCAGAGAGTAGTAAATCCATCTCCTTCAGTGTCCAAATTAAACTTTTTAAATTATGTTTTAAGTAAATGTTTTTCTTTAGATCTAATGCCATTTCTCCAAGTTTCCTCTTGTAATGGAAATAATAATCAATTCGTTGATTTACTTAGTTTTTAAAACTAAAATCTTCCGTGGAGAACCCAGTCTCAATAGAGGAAGAAATAACACTCTTGAAGGGATATATGAGAGTGTTTCTTTTTTCACCTAATTTCATATCTAGAATGTACTCTAGGATCTCCCTCAATCAGAGCTGCTAATTCTAACTGTTAATATTATTGATGTTAATATTTGTAGTGACTTACCCTCTGAATCTTAATGTCTGAGGTAAACTCTCCAACTCTATTGGTCAACAGAAAGGCACAGACAAGTAGAACTACCCAATAACTGACCTCAAGGGATACCCTAAGATAAGACCCTGGAGTGGTTTGCCATTTCCTTTTCCAGTTCATTTTACAGATGAGGAAACTGAGGCCAACAGGATGAAGTGACTTGCCCAGGGCCACACAGGCTAGGAAGTGTCTCAGGCCGGATTGACTCCAAGCCCAGCACTTTATCCACCACACTACCTACCTGACTTCCCAACCCATCAGACGTTAAAGAGTTCCTAGAGAAGATGGAAGAAACCCAATATATAGAAGCTGCAAGGGTGGCAAGTCACCATGGGCAAGTCACTTAACTTCCCCTGGGTCTCATATTCCTCATTCGTAAAACAAGCAGATGGACTAGATGACTGCTGAGGTCCCTTCTAGCTCTAGATCTCTGATTTCTTATGTTTCTCTCATCTTATATGTTTCTCTATGTAAAGCTGAAAAACAGGAGGTCAGGTTACCAACAACTGAGCTGTTGTCAGCCCCTGTGCTGTAGGGTTGAGGAAGGTTGAAACCTCCTTCCAGGTCTACATTTTCAGAAGCTAAGAAGTGCTGTATTTGTGGTCCCTGTTATTTCCTCACAAGCATTCTTCCCTAGGCATATTTCCTTCCCAGCTCAGCTATAATCACCAGGCTATCTGTGAATGGAGCATGACAAAGAAGAGTCTAGACACAAGCAAGGTATATCCCCAACAAGACCCCTATAAAAAATTGTTCCAGTCTAATGGCTATTTATAAAAGTGATTGAAAATAGAAGGGGTCGATGAGACTCTCTCATGATGAAGAATAAAAGGATTAATTAAAGGATCCTATTAAAGGCCAAGAAAGGTGAAAATGAATCAAATGAATAGGAAATGCAAAGAAAATAGCAACTAAGACTTATGTTTCCCTGATTCTGCTCAATAGGCTATTCTGCCATACATACATACATACATCACTGTGTATGGGGAAATATGACAATAGTGCCACTTCCTTTTATTGGACCCCTTCCCAGGGTCATTAGGCAACTTATAGGATAATGAATGTATTTGGGCCTCAGAGTCCATGTGATTTCATTTCAAAGATGAAGAAACAGAAGCCCAAGGAAGATTAAATGATTTGCTGGAGATCACATAGTCAATAAGTAACAGACAGGTTTTTAGCCCAGAGCTTTCTGAATATCTGGTAATTTTTCTACCACATAAAGACTGCTGCTCTCCTTGTTAAATTATCTCACATCCCCAGACCCCTAAAAGACATTTCTCCCTTAAATAATTCTCTCATAATTTTTATTAAATCCCATTGAGCAGAATCAACTTTGATAATCAAAAGAGCAAAGAAAGAATCTATTTGGAAGGAAAGGAAAGGAAAGACATTTTGGTTGAGATCAAGAGACATAGCATTCAAAGGAACTTTTCCAACAACCTGTGTGGTATAACCACGAAAATGTGGTTTTCCAAGACTGTGAGTTGCCAAAAATTGTAAAGGTTTCGGCCAAACTGTAAAGATAATGTTTAGTGTCTTGATTTAAATTAAAAATAAGTGGTTGCCATGGGGAAATTCCCAAATATGAAAATACCCAAGTCAGCTGGGTTTTATGGAGATTTTAATTAATACAATGAAGGAATTAAGGGAAGAGAGAGAGAGAGAAAGAGAGAGAGAGAGAGAGAGAGAGAGAGAGAGAGAGAGAGAGAGAGAGAGAGAGAGAGAGAGAGAGAGAGAGAGAGAGAAAATAATAGAAAGGGCCTATGCCAAATGGCCTAGACCTGAGTCTTAAGGGAGAGAGAATCAGTCTTTATCACTCACCACAAGATTGTCCCAAGCAAGCTCCAGTCCTTCACTGAACTCAACCCTGAACTGAGTTCAGAGAGCTCCTTTTAAAGAGAATTTTCTCTTATGTCACCTCCACTAAATTTTCACATCTACCAATCACAGTAGACACTTTTTTCCAGGACTGCCCATTCTTAGTTCTCATCACTCTTTAGTTCTCACCTTCTCTGGGTATATTATATCTTCTGAGTACTTCACATCTCTTTTGCTAAGCTTGCCTTTTGTAAGTTGCTTGACCTTTTAGTGATTAATTTAACCTTTATAGGTACTTAGCACCCTTTTGTATTAGATCTAAAAATAGACCACTGAGCTTAGGGTTTTTGCTTCACTATAAGTATGAGTTGGGAACTTTTCATTGTTCAATCAGGAATTTGCAACTTTGTCTTCCCCTAAGGCACTGTCTGAGCTGGGTAGAATAATTTTAAAGTTCTCAATACATTCCTGACTCTGAATTTCAAAACTATTCCACCCTATTCAGACCATTCTTTAGAAGATGGGATTTAGCTATTTCCTGATCAATAACAATAGAGATACTTGGAATAACAGAACCAGGTGTTAGAAACTACAATCTCCACCCTACTCAGGGTAACAAGATTAGGAAGGGCTGCAGCAAACTCAAGATTTAATTATTTGAGAATATGGCCTTCAACAGACATGTGCAAAAAGGACAGACCTCTGAGTGGTCCTAGGTCAAGCTAGAGCCACCATTGGCACATGTGAGATGCAGGGAATGAGGTAGAGAACAGCCTCAGGAGTTCTTGGGACTTCCTGTGAAGAGGGCATGAGTCAATTGGAGGCTGGTGCTTGGAGTTGGAGGAGCCCACAGACTGTTTCTCTCCAGATTAGTCGCATGAGTGATAAGGACTGATCTCTTTCCTTGCCTTGGCTATCCAGGGCCTTAAAGCAGGCTTTTGCTCAGCCTGAGCCAAAGTGGGTTTTTAAACCCTCTTTTCTTCTCTCTCTCTCTCTCTCTCTCTCTCTCTCTCTCTCTCTCTCTCTCTCTCTCTCTCTCTCTCTCTCTCTCTCTCTCTCTCTCTCCCCCCTCTAATATCTCTAATACTTTCTTCCTCCTGTTTGTAATTAAACCCCATAAAAAAAAGTTGGCAGCTAACTTGAGTGTTTCGTTTAGGAATTACATAAGCGAATTCCTTGGCAACCTTAAATTAATATATATCAGTCTTTTAAAGTGATTTAAATATCACATGACCAAGTACCTCCATTGTTAAAAATGAGGAATAGTTTAATCAAATCTTCTGAAGTAGAGTCTGAGCAGTTTTAAGATTCACAATGATTTGCGTTATCATCCCAACTAGAGGGTTCATTAACTAAAAATGTGTTAAATGCAAGCTGATCTCCTTGGGTGAAGAAGTGAAAAGGTTTGGGCAATAGCTCTCTATGTCCCTACTCCCCTTCTGTCGTTATTGTTTAGTGGTTTCAGTTTTGTCTGACTCTTCATGACCCCATTTGGGTTTTATAGGCAAAGAAACCAGAGTGGTTTGCCATTTCCTTCTATAGCCCATTTTACAGATGAGGAAACAGAGGCAACCAGGGGGCTAAGTGATTTGCCCATAGTCACACAGCTAACTGTCTGAGGCCAGATGAGTCTTCTTGACTCCAGGACTAGCACTCTATCCACTGTACCACCTAGCTGCCTTTCCTACTCACTAGATAGGATAAAGAATTCCTTGAGAGGACAGAAGACATAATCCATGAGAGAATATATGGAGAAAAAGATTCCCTCTTTCTCCTCTGGGCAAAAGCCCAAATCTGATCAGACTGCCTCCATAAGTAATGATGGGTTTTTTGAGAGCATTTGTCATTTGAGGGAACAAACATTGACAATGAATGAGGAAAGTGTGCAAGAGATAACATGATACAGAGGAAAGAGTGCTGGGTGTAGAGTCAAATGCCCTGAATTCAAATCCCAGTTCTGCCACTTATAACTTGTATAACTAGTAAAGTCCCTTAATCTTTCTGGCCCTGGATTTCATCATCTGTAAAATAAAGGTGTTGCACTAAATGACCCTTTAAAAGACTCTTCCAGCTCTGCATCTATGACCCAATGACTAAATGATTTCTAGGATCCCTTCCTGCATAACTATATGAACTTATGAGATGATAACAATGGCACGATGTATCAAGCACTTTAGTTCAGCTGATGAGCCAAGATTTGGGGTTTACTCCATTTCTCTTGATTCATATAGCTGCCACCTAAGTTTAGGCTCTCATCATGTCTTCTCTGAATTTTTTAAACCCTTACCTTTTATCTTAGAGTTAATACGAACTATCAGTTCCAAGTCAGAAGAATAGTAAGGGAGATTGAGTGATTTGCCCAGAGTCATATAGCTAGGAAGGGTCTGAGGCTAGATTTTAATCCAGATATTCCAAACTCCAGGACTGGTGCTCTATACACCTACCTGCCCCACTTCCATATACTATTAACAGAGACTGAAGGAACTAGAAATACTTAGCCTGGAGAAAAAAAGACTCAGGGACAACATGATAAATTGATTAAAACATTTATTATATTATATTAAATTACATAACATATTATAAATATCCAAAGTATACATTAGAATTCTATATTATATTGTCATATTAAAACATTAAATTTTAAAATATCCCTTGAAATCTCATGGAAAATATCATCATTGTTTTGTTTGGCCCAGGGGGCAGAATTCAGAAGTCATGGATAGAAGTTGCAAAGAGACAAATTTAAGCTTGATTCTAGGGAAAATTTCCCAACCATTAGAGCTGTCACAAAATAGAATAGACAACCTCAGGAAGAGGAAGGTTTCTCTTCCCTGGGGGTCTTAAGCACAAAACTATCACCTATTGAGAATGATATATTGAGGTTTGTTTTTCAGGTTTGGGTTCGACTGGTAAGCCACTGAGTTCCCTTTCAACTCTGAAATTCTGAGATTCTTTTCATTAGAAGAGTCCTGGATTTTGGACCAAAGAATATTTAATTAATGGAGCAATGCCATTTTAAAGTGGACTTTATTGGTAGGCCCTAAGATTTTCTCCTTAAACACATACTATTCAACTTTTTATCAAGTCAATCCAGCAAACATTTGTTGAGACTACTATGTCTAGGGCCCTAAGGGCTACAATGATGAAAAACAATGTAAGTTCTGCCTTCACTCAAGCAATATCTTATAAAGCAAAGTGAAGTAGACCAATCTCACTTAGTGGCAATTTCCTTGAAAAAACTCCAAGAAGGACATCCCCAAAAGCTCCTGGTCTGAGTTGCTCAGCTCTCTCCTACATTTGTCTCTTACATTTCTTGTAACTTAATACCTGAGATCCTAAGAGATAACAGATGTACCAACTGCTTCTAGATGTCAAATACCACTCCCTCTGTAGACATGTCCCAAGAACACAAAGGAATTTGGATTCAAAAGATGAAATGTCATGGGTAAATGTGGTATAGTATAAAAATTTCTAGATTTAGATTCAGAGGTCTTGGGTTCAAATCTTAGTTCTTCCACTTACTATCTATGTACCCTAGAAAAAGTCACATAATTTCTCTAAGCCTCAATTTCCTTATCTACATAATGAGGACTTGTACTGAATGATCTCTAAAAGACTATAATAAGTTCTAAATCAATTATCTTAAGAACCCCTGTTTGGTGTTTCAGGACAAAAAGAAATTGCCCCAAAATTTCCAAGATGAAAATTAACCTCTTCAGAAATATGACTCATTTATTTTTCCATCATCATTCTGAAAGTTCAGGAATGTTCCAAAACATTCTTCATATGAACAACTGTTGTGAATGTTGCATGACAGTGTGACATAAAATGACATTCCCCTGAGGCCATTCAACAAATGGCAACCAGAGAATTATTTAGGATGTTGGTTTCCATTTATTAACCTGAATTGAGCAAGATAGTCCTGAAGAGGAGGCAGGCAGGATCTTCCACAAGAATTTCATATGGAAGAAAGAGTTTCTCTTTCAAAGAAACCAGGACAAGAAAACTAACAAACTAAGACTCTTAGAAACAGAAGAGAAAAATATCTTAAGAAGCAAAAAACTCATAAAATCACCTATTGAAGATCTATCAGAAGAACACTTTTCTCTACTTACAGAGTTGAGAAATTGAGAAGAGAAGAGTAGGGATAGAACGTATGAAGATAGAGGCACGTGACTGTTAGCCACCTTGTTCCCCTATTAGTCAACTAAGAATCTGAAGAGTGACCACTGCTTATAGCAGAGAGGAAGAAGAGCTGAAGCTCCACATTGTCAACAAGAGTGCATGGAATTTTCAGAGCACACAAGTTCAACATTCTCCTAGACCTTTTGCTTTTAAACCCAGAAAGATTAGAGAATGATAAGGGAATAAACCTGAGTCATGACTGAAGGGACATTGGGACTGCCATTAGGACTGAAGACTTGGCAGCATCTTGACACAAGAGAGAGATATAAGTGCGTTTGGACTTGATTTGGGAAGTCAAGGAAAATATTCTCTTTGGACAAGATTAAGTAAGTCAATCAGGTATCTGATCATACAACTAAAGATGAGCTGATGTTTGTTCTAACCTGCTTTCAAAATACAGGTAGGAGTTCCACATCACAATCTTCCCTATCAGAGTTTTGATATATCAAGGGTCAGTATAAAAAGTTAAATGGAAATTTTGGAGGGGAGTTTTGTGGAAGCTATAGATGACACAGAAGCCAACACACAACACAGGAAATGTTTAAAAACTCAGAAATGAATAAAACACATGCATATTATTACATAATATCAATATATTTTATCTTTTAATATTATAAATATATGTAATTTATTCTTTTAAATAAAATATTTATAAATAAATTAATTAAATTAAAATAAGTAAATAAATAATTGAAATAATAAAAAAATTAAGTTTGCAAAAAGAACACAAAAGCCAAAAAAATTTACTTGAGTTTTCCACATCATGGGGACACTATGCAATATAGAAGGGATACCTGTATGTTCAGGGAAAGTTGGGGGAAATGGAGGGAAAGATTAGGTCCTCCCTCCATAGGATAGATATAAGGCAGTGATGGTGAACCTTTTAGAGACTGAGTGCCCAACTACAACCCTCACACCACATGTGAGCTCCAGGCTTTCCCCTAGACAGAGAAGGGAGGAAGCACACCCATTGGGCTGCTGGGCAGAGGGGTGGGTGATGTGAGAAATGTCCTCAGGTGTGGTGGAGAAGGGGAGAGGAATAACCCCCTCTGGCACACTTACCATACGCTTGCCAACATGGACCTAGGGAATCCCCTCTTTTACCTTCCTAGTCAGAAAACCTACATTCCGGTGAACCACAAAGCTTTAACAAACATTAAGAGGAAGGTGATTGAGATGCCAGGTTGAGAGAAATTCCCCTATTTGTAAGCCATTAGGCTTCTCCAGATGGCTTGATACTGGTGCCAGATGGAACAATAAGGTCTTATGTTGATTACAGGAACATTCATGCTGGTACTAAAGAAAATACTGAGCCTCTTTTGAGAGCTGATGATCTGATAGAATTAGATGGCTCTTATAAGATATCTCCACTATAGATTTGTATAAGCAGTATTTGTAAGCAGAAATAAACTCAGGACCTAGGAAAAGCAGCTTTTCTCTCTAAAGGAGGGCCCTATGCATGTTTTTCACTTAGAATTTTATTGATATTTTTTTCTTTTTCAGTTACTTTAATTGCCCAATATATCATCATTTGCCCATCAGAAAATTAATCTTTGTAACAAAAGAATTTGTGCCAGTTAGGTGGCACAGTGATAAAGCACTGAGGTTGAAATCAGTAAGACACGTCTTCAAAAGTTCAAATCCTACCTCAGATACATACTAGCTGTTTAACCCTGGAAAAGTCAGTATATAGGCCAATAAAGGTTATCCCCACCTACACTGGTGAATTGGGAAAAGGGAGAGAAAGGGTTGAGAGAAGGAAAAAGGGGAGAAGAGGTTGATCTTCCCCTCTCTTCCCCTTAGTGAAGAGAACCTGAGTTTGTCTCCCAGAGGGGCAGAGTACGATTTGGTTTGGGAGGTGGAGGTTAAGGACTGGAGGAGAGGGTTTAAGAGAAATGACCCACTGCCTCCCTTCTTGATCTTAGCTGTTGTTGAGAGGCAGAATAGATTTGCCTGTCTCTGGATCCTCCCAATAACCCAATGCCACTTTTCCCTTTGAGATCTGAGTTCACTCCTCAGCCCTGGTCTTGAGCTAATTCTCCTTCTTTGGGGAGAGGTGTGGTTCTTTCCAAATCTTCATTCCCCTTCTTTGGTGTCAGAAAATAGGCAGACCCGATGTAGATAGTAACACTTTAGTAGAGAATCACTCAGGGAAGGGAAAATTGGAGGTTTGGGTAAGGAAAGTAGGTGGCAGGAGTCCCTAATGACTGGCAGACTGACCCCCCCAACTCTTGGGGGTCCAGGCTCTCAGCCTTAACCCCTTTTCTGGTCAGCTGCTGATTTGTCCTGCATACAAGGGAATGATCCAGAAGCAAAGAAATATTGAATTTGGAAGAAATGCTTCAGAAGAGGACCAAGTGGAACCTCACAAGACCTGGGGGGATGGGATAGAATTCCATCCAGGCTCAAAAGCAGTTGGAGAAAAATCAAAGTTCTTCTAATCTTAGACTCTGGAGCTGGGAGGGAGAAGGTCATTTACCAGTTCCGGGAAGGGGCACTCCAGCTTTCACAGGTACTGTAGTACTTTGGCAATACTGCCCTCCCCTAGAACTGCAGAGCTGACTGATGGCTGTTTCCTCAAGGAGCCTGGGGGCCCAGATTGTGGCCCTGCTGGGAAAAGGGCCACAGGGGGCCCAGAGCCCTGAGGCCTTCTGTCACATCCTCCAGCATCTAAGCTGACAGTGACCCATCAACCCCAAATGGTTCTTTCATGAGGTATCTATGGAACATCGCCACTCCCCCTTAGTTCTGAGGGCTTCTTGCAAACCAAGTGGATCCAAGGTGTGGCCCCCATGACCGAGACTGGGCATCCTTCCCATCCAAGCTTCCTCCCACCAGCATCCTTGTCTTGTGGTGATTTATTGAAAACTAGATTTGGAGGCGTTCTGAATTTACCAAATACTAGTTACTTGAGAACAATGTATCTGGAAGGTGTCTCTGCCTCTCCATTGCTTTATTTGTCTTTATAATTACCACTAAAACTGCTGAGGCCCAGGGAGGGAAAAAAAAAGGATTTAGATATTTGCTATCTCTAAAGCCTTTGCTTGAGCAGAAGATCTCAATTCTCAACTGGATCCAATCTTTGGGATAAAGACTCTTTTTCCCTTAGGGGAACCCAGAATTTATTCCTGAAAAAGATTATGTAGGTCAAACCCTCAAAAGCTATAGAGGGAAAAATACTTTAGGGATTTCCTCTTCCCTCTGTCCTTTCATTGCTCTTTCAACAACATTATACCCAAATAAATTAGATATCTTGATTTATAATAAAACTTGAATCAGAGTCTATGTTAGGAGGAGAACTTCAAATCCATCAGTTAAGAAGGAGGCTAGGGGGAAACAGATTTACCCTTTAGTCTAGATTGACTGACTCCATTGGTAATAGCTCAGCTTAGAGAAAGGGGGAGGAAGTGTCACGTAGTATTCAGTCCCCAACAGTGGAACCAATGTTCAATTCAGTTCAATGTTCCCCCTCAATAATACAGTCCCTACTCCTGAGCTAATCTGATTAATTGATGGAGTTCAGGACAGAATGGGGGGGGGGGGGGGGAGAGACAGAGAGACAGAGAGAGAGACAGAGAGAGAGGTGGAGAAAATCCTTGGAAAGTATTTTCTCAGGAGATGGCTTCTTCCAAAGTACAATCTACTGTGTCAAGGTGAGTAAAAGACTTCCAGGGATCCCTAGGAAGCAGTTGGTATCCAAAGAGAGATCTCCAGCCTCTGAGATCCTCTGGTTAGGCTTTCGGCTGGAGGAGTGGTAGTTGAAGTGGCAGTTTTGAGTTCTACCCAGCCTCTGTTCTCACCCTGGAATCCTAGGTCTCTTCCTTCTGCCCCTCCCCAATGTGGGCTGCTTCTTGCTTTACTGGATCAGATTTCCTTCTTTTGCATTTTCTCTCTTTTGCATATTCCAATCTCTTACACCTGTTAACTTGGAATAAATGTAGAACTTCCAAGTAGTCAGAAAACCCACTTTTTAATCAAATAAAGGAATAGGCTCATTAATCTGTGTACCACACAGTCATAAATCAAATTCCATATAGAACCAAAAGCTCTGAGACTCTGGGAACCATATCCCTGGGAGAAGATACAGCTCTTAGTGCCAAATTCCAAAAAGCTATTGAACCTGAAAGTTTCTTTATACCTTTGGGAAGCCTACAAAGCCTAACTACAAAAAGGTGCATAAACCTCCAAACGCTCAACATTAGAATGATATTAGAAAATGGTAAGTTGTAACAAATTGAAGACAAAGGTCAAACTCAGGAGCTGGGCTTCCAGAGAAGAAACTTTCAACCAATAGAGAAGCTTCCAAGAGAAAAATGTGCGTAACATTTAAATCAAAATAGGTGTGCTTGGTACTGGGGTTTACTCAAAAGTAAAGATAAACTGAATCATCCAAAAATTCACATTGACAACCTTATTTGCCACAGTTACTCATCTATAAAATAAGCTGGAGAAGGAAATGGCAAATCACTCCCGAATCTTTGGCAAGAAAAAAAAAAACAAAATAGGATCAGGGAGAGCTGAACACCACTGACAGGACTGGACAAAACAAAACAAACAAACAAACAAAAGAATTCAAAAAAAAAAAGCAATCTGGCCAAAATAGCTAATGCATTATGCAAGTCACACAATAGGTATAGTATTTCATACCCAGTCTCTCTCCTCCACCTCCCTATCCCTAAAGGAACAAAAGTGGGAAAATGACTAGTGCTTTGATTTATTCCTTTGTAAACTCTTTTACACTATATCCTTCCTTCCAGGCCATCTCCATACTATATGTCCTATCCCCTAGCCTTTTTGCATTATATATATATATATATATATATATATATATATATATATGTATGTATATATATATTTATCTTGCATATAGAGAAAGTATCCCAAAAGCCTTATTGAAATATTAAGCTATTAAAACTCTGCCATTAGAACAGTAAGCTCCCTGAGAGTAAGGACTGCTTCTCCTTTGCCTTTGAATGCCAAAAGCACAACACCAGGGGTCATAGGAGGCACTTAAGAAATTTTACTTGTTGATTGGCAAATGGAATGATTGAAGGAATAATTTAAAAGACTTCAGAGACCTCCTATAGATTGAAGAATGTTAAAAGGTGATCCAGTAGAGAGGGCAACCTCAAAGAAGAGCAATCCATCACCTCGGGTGGTAGGAGAAGTGTAGCCTTGCTTAATTGCAAACATAACATCATAAACTGGGCACCAGCTGGAAGTCTCACTCCCTGCCCAATCTTAAATGCTTCATGATTATTTCTGCGCAAGCTTTATTCTATTCTTACATACCCCTTTAAATCTTTTCCAAAACCTCTGAAGCTTTCTTTCCCATCCAACCCCCATGCACACACACTAATATTTTATTATATTTTCCCCCAATTACTTGTAGAAACAATTTTTAACATTTGTTTTCTGGCACTATGCAATTCAAATTCTTGAAGCTTTCTTTTAAAAATGTTTTCTGGGGAGTTGGGGGATGGGGGAATGAATCTTTTCTTTTAATGTCCTTCCGAAACCAGTTTCTGGGAAAGATCTCAGAATTTTTACTTGAGATATTGTGCAGAAACTAAAAGCATTACAAAAGGGACTCCAAAGCATTGAGAAAAGGAACTCCAAGTCTTCAAGGTAAGCTCTGTCAACTGTGGCTTGAACAAAGACAGGAGCTAGCTAACTCCTTCCTCTCTCTGTGAAGGTGGAGGAAATCTCTAGAACTGCACAAACATTGTTTTCCTCTTGTTTCCTGCTTCAGCATTATGGGAGAGAAGAGACAGGGAGATCAAAGGGGAAATGGCATGGAGCTTCAAGCCAATTTGAGCACTAGAAACTTTCATTGCTATAACTTTTTCTCCTGGTAAATAATTTTCTTTTAAAACCCATGGTTATGTTGTTGTTGTTTGCAGGATATGAACTTGATCTCAATTAGAACAACATGAGAAGGGACTGGGAGTGGTTAAATTATTTGGGAAATACATAATTAGGAAACAGCTAAGAGTCCCTCTGTCTTCCCAAACAAAGAAACAGTCCTGGAGGAAGTAGGAGGGATGCTTGCTAGACAGTTCCTGGGGGAACAAAAGTAGAAAAATGACCAGTAGTTTGACTTATCCTTTGTAAACTCCATTACGCTATACTCTGATAGAACCCAAACGCAAACAATTGCTTGTCTTTAGCTGAAAAAAAAAACCTACAAAAGGAGGGCTTGGATAAATCAGCTAATCCATCAACTGATATTAATTATGTGACAACCAGGGGCCAGGCACTGTGCTAAATTCTAAGGACAAGAAGGGAAAAAGACAAAAATGAAGCTGACCTCGATCTGAGGGAGCTTACACTCTATCATTCTACCAAGGAAGCTCATATGGACATAAATAATATGTGTGTGTGTATATACACACATATGTATATATGCAAATAAGCCTGCATAGATACATGAACACACTGTACATACTGTGCATATTTGCAAGGTACATACTGTATATATTTATCTGTATACACGTACATGTATTTGTACAAACACAGCATCCCAAATGTTTTAGTGCAGTTTTAAACTTTTAAAACTTAAATAGACACAAATATAATTCTGTTCAATACATATGAATTTATTAAAATGCATTTATATATATTTATACACGGGGTATCCCAAATGTCTTACAATTTAAGTTTTAACAGCTAAATGCTAAGACATATATGACACCAAATATATATGTGTTTACTATGTATGCAATTTTTTAAAAAGATTTGAACGTTACAAGTTTCTTTCTTTCTTTCTTTCTCTTAACATTTACTTTCTGTCTCAGAATCCATAGAAGAATTGGTTGCAAGGCAGAAGAATAATAAGGGCTAGGCAATTAGGATTAAGTGACTTGCCCAAGGTCAAGCAGCAGATTTCCTTTTCTTGTAGATTTCTGGGCAACAAAGATGGCCATGGACATTTAGCAACTACTTAGTTCTTTTGTATAAAACTGCAAAATAAATATTGCAAGATAATTTAAGGGTTAAGGCAGTTGCAGCTGGTGAGCTCAAGGAAGGATTCCTGTAAAGATGGCTATTGAGCTAGACAGAAGGGTACTGGATCAAAGCCTGAAGTATTTTTTATGGTTAACTTAAAACTAGAAGGTCAGAATAATTATGAGAGAAAAAGATGGAGATGTTGGCTTAGGGACAGGACAGCTAGGTGGCACAGTGCATCTTTATTCACTAGCCAGGCCCCGAAATGGGAGATTCTAGGTTCAAATCTGGCCTCAGACACTTCCTAGCTATATAGTCCTAAGTCATTTAACCTCCATTGCCTAGATCTTACCATTCTACTGCCTTAGAATCAATATATATAGAACTTATTCTAAGATAGAAATTAAGGATTTTAAAAAAAATGATGGGGGAAGCTGGGTAGCTCAGTGGATTGAGAACCAGGACTAGAGATGGGAGGTCCTAGGTTCAAATCTGACCTCAGTCACTTCCTAGCTGTGTGACCCTGGACAAGTCACTTGACCCCCATTGCCTGGCCCTTACCACTCTTCTGCCTTGGAGCCAATACACAGTATTGACTCTAAGAAAGAAGGTAAGGGTTAAAAAAAATGATGTGAGCTCAGAGCAGTGATGGCGAACCTTTTAGAAATAGTGCCAAGCCCCACCCCATCCCCCAGACCAAGTGCTGTGCCCCACCCCCACCACATTCTGGGTACACCACTCCTTACCCCATACAGGGGAGGGAGAAAGCACTCCCATTGGGCTGCTGTATGGAGGGGTGGGTGAAGTAAGGAATGTCTTCAGAATGCAGAGAAGGGGAAGGGAGTGTTCTTCTCCCCCTTCTCCCCTCCAGCTATGCCTCCTGTGAGCCACCCACCTTACCCCCTGGGAAAAGGAACAGGGAATGTGAAAAAATGTCCTCAAGCACAGCGGAAAGAGGGAGGGGAGCAGTTCCACCCAAGTCCCTCTGCCTTTCTAGTAATGAACTCTGGAGGTGAGAGCAGCTGTGTGCCCATAGAGAGCTCTGCATGCCATCTTTGGCATCATTGCCTTAGGTTCACCATCACCGGCCTAGAGGTTTTCTATTCTGAAAAAGAGGGAGTTTCTTTCCTTTTTTTCTATTAAATGTTTTATTTTTTAATGTTTTCCATGATTACATAATTCATGTTTTCTCCTTCCCCTCATCACTCCCTAATCCCACCCCAGAGTTGACAAGAAATTCAACTGAGTTATATATATTATCACTCAAAACCATTTCCATGTTATTCATTTTTATAAAAGAGTAATCCTTTAAAACCAAAATCTCAAATCATATACTCATATAAACAAGTGGTAAATCACGTTTTCTTCTGGATTTCTATTCTCATAATTCTTTCTCATAAATCCCACAGAATTGTCCTGGATTATTACTTTACTATTAATAGCAAAGTCAATTGCATTTGATTGTCCCATAATGTTACTGTCTTTGTATATAATGATCTCCTGGTTCTACTGATTTCACTCTGTATCAGTTCATGTAGGTCAGAAAGAGGAAGTTTCAAAGAATAGAGGATTTTCCTTGCCAAGCCTAAAAACATTGTGTACCTCCAGGAAATTCCAACTCCATTTCTTGGCTAAATGCTTTAACCTCACTCCAAGTAGAAAGTTTTATTCCAACAGGTGCTCTTGATATCATTTAATCAGCAACAGCAACAGTGAGTATTTATTATGTACTTACTAGATGCCAGTGCCTAGGAATAAAAAAAAAAAGACAAAAAGATGCCCTACTAGAGAATGCCAATTTTTAATTACTCATAAAAAAGGCCTAGGACTTTTCCTGCTCCCAGGGCAATGATAGTCAATGGCAACAACCTCTAACATCTCAACTTAATGCTGTTCAAATGTCAGGACTTTCCCCCCATTTTTCTCCTTTCCCTTAATTTCAAGCTCTGGAAACACTGTCAATTCCAAGTCCACACAGATCCCAAGTTCATTGTCCATATCATAAATAATAAAATCAGGAGTGGTCCAAAAAGGATGGTGAGGGGGGTATTGATGGGCTCCCCCTCCAGAGAAGTCTTCAAGGAGAAGCTGGACAACTAATGGTCAGAGACAGTAGAGAGGGTTAACCTAGATGGCCACTGAGGTCCATTCCAAATCTCAAATTCTGTGATTCATTCTTTAAATAGCTCTGAAAACTGTTCAAAATGTCCCATAACTCCTTTTGTTGTCATTTTCCTGGGTTATATAATTCATTCTGCTTTGTCATTCTTAGTGAGCAAATAGTGCTTCTGCTAGTTTGGGGATGTAGAGGCTTTTGGGGGCTTTTTTAAAAAACCCTTAGCTTCCATCTTAGAATCAATACTGCATATTGGTTCCAAGGCAAAAGAATAGTAAAGTCTAGGAAAATGGAGTTAAGGAACCTGCCCAGAGTTAATAGCTAGGAAGCATCTGGGACCAGATTTGAACCCAGGATCTCCCTTCTGTAGGTCTGGCTCTCAATCCAATGAGTCACCTAGCTGCCCCTTGTTTTGTTTTTGATAATTAGAAAAGAAAATTAAGAGTATAGTCTCTGAAGAAGTGTAGTTAGGACAGCTAGGCAACACAGTGGATAGAGTGCCAGGTCTGAAATCAAGAAGACTCATCTTCCTGAATTCAAATCTGACTTCAGACACTCTGTAACTCTGGGCAAGTCAGTCTTTTAACCCTGTCGGTCTCAGTTACCTCATCGGGAAAACGAGCTGAAGAAGGAAAAGGGAAAGCACTCCAATATCTTTGTCAAGAAAGCCCCAAATGACACTAATGTATTGCTGGTGGAGTTGTGAATTGATCCAACCATTGTGGAGGGCAATTTGGAACTATGCCCAAAGGGCGATAAAAGACTGTCTGCCCTTGGATCCAGCCATAGCACTGCTGGGTTTGTACCCCAAAGAGATAATAAGGAAAAAGACTTGTACAAGAATATTCATAGCTGCACTCTTTGTGGTTGCAAAAAGTTGGAAAATGACGGGATGCCCTTCAATTGGGGAATGACTGAATAAATTGTGGTATATGTTGGTGCTGGAATACTATTGCGCTCAAAGGAATAATAAAGTGGAGGAATTCCATGGAGACTGGAACAACCTCCAGGAAGTGATGCAGAGTGAGAGGAGCAGAACAAGGAAAACATTGTATACAGAGGCTGATACACTGTGGCACAATTGAATGTAATGGACTTCTCCATTAGTGGCAATGCAATGATCCTGAAAAACTAGGGGGGGATCTATGAGAAAGAACATTATCCATATTCAGAGGGAAAACTGGAAGTAGAAAAACAGAAGAAAAACAACTGTTTGAATACATGGGTGAATGGGGATATGATTGGAGATGTAGACTCTAAATGATCATCCTAGTGCAATCAACAACATGGAAATAGTTTCGGATCAAGGACATATGTAAAACCCAGTGGAATTGCGCATTGACAACAGGAAGGGGTGGGGGAGGGGATGGAGGGAAAGAATATGATTCTTGTTACCAAGGAATGTTCTAAATTTACTAAATAAATTTTTCAAAAAAAAAAAGAAAGAAAGTAAGAAAACCCCAAATGGAGTCACAAAGAATTGGACACAATTGATAAACAACTGAGCAATTCTGAAAGAGTTGACTAAGATAGTATGAACTGATAAAAGTCCAAACTTTTTTTTAATTGTTGCCTAACTGGTCATTGTTTCTCTTTAGTCACCCATGCCTTCTCTCACATTTATTCTCACTTTATAGAATCCACCAAAAAAAAAAGCAATATCAGGGTGGATTTAAGAACAACAACAACAGATCCTCAGAAGAAGAGAGACCTGAATTCAAGACCTCTGTCTAACATCTCCTGTCTATGTGACCTTCTGTCCCATGCAGGGTAAGCAACAACCTCTCAGTGACCAATATTCTAAGATTTTGCATTGCAGAGATTTGGAAGATGATTAAAAAGAAAGATGATAACTGGTGGAGATGCTGTGGGAAAAATAAACTGATTCAGTGTTGGACCTCTGAAAGACTATAACCATTCTGAAAAGAAATTTGGAATTATACACAAAAACTATTAAAGAGCATGTGCCCTTTGACCCAGCACTGCCAGGCCTATGCCCTAAAGAAATTAAAAGAGGAAAAGTACTTTTATATTCAAAAACTATCTTTGTAAGGTGGTAAAAATGGGAAACTAAAGAGCACGTCCATCAAGATGGGGATGTTCCAATAAGTTGTGGCATCTGAATGTGATGGAGCATTATCGTTCCTTAAATGATGAAATTTCTTGATTTCAGAGAGATCTGGATAGTTTTATATAATCGGATCCAGAATGAAGTAAGCAGACTGAGGAATAATTGATACTACGAAATCAATATAATAAAAATGAACAATTTTGAGGACTTTCTAAATTGATAGAGAATTAAACTAATATAACCAGAACAATTTATTTAATAACACTGTAAAAATGGTTTATAAGAATAATGATTAATATCATTAATATTAATATAGTAAAATGATGAAATATCATTACCATTGAGGATTCCAAATGACAAAACATACTATCCATCACAGAGAGTTGATGGGGTTTGGGATATGACATGGGACAGACATGAATGTGTGTATTTATTTTCTATAGTTCTATTTTTAATACAGCTTAACTGTATTTTGAATATAGATTATCTATAATATTCATTTCAAGAAATGCATTTTTATTTTCTTTTTTTAGTGAGTCCAGGGTGACAGAGAGAAAATAGATTTCTGTTCATTTTTAAAGAGGTGTGAGGGGTGCTGCAAATGTGAAATATTACATGCACTTTCATATGAGTTCTCCAAACCTGTTTCATGAGAAAGCTTAGGGTCATGGGATCACAGGATTAAAGCTGTAAGAGACCTTCAAGGTCTTCTAGCTTAACCCCATCATTTTGGAGATAAAGAAACTGAGATCCAGGGAGATTAGGTGACGTAAGTGAGAGTCACATAAGTAAAAAGTTTCAGCTACAAAATGAATTGGGCTAAATGATCTCTAAGTACTTTTGCAGTTCCAGAATTATGTGATTCTGTAACATTCTCTAAAAAACACATTAGAGGTGTAACTGGAATGAAGAAACATTTGTTAAGCACTATGTTCAGTGCTGGAGTTACAAACACAAGAGCAGGACAATTCCTGCCCTCAAAAAGATTATAGTCTAAAAACGGATATATAAGGGAGTGCTAGGTAGAGGAAGGGTGTTTGAGGTAATGTGTGAGGCCAGCAGGGAGTTGACTAACATTCCTTTTCTGGTATCAGTATCTCTATTGATATCTTTACAGTCACAGTTAGAAATGGGAGGGGAGTAGAAAGAAGTATGGTGGTCTAGAGGATACAACAGACGGTGAGAGGTCAATAGTGAGAAAATGGCATAAAATATGAAGCATGTCTGGGACTTGCCAGGTATCATGAACCATGATGACATGTACTTGCCAGTCAGGATAGAATGGACTGCCCTGATCATAGTCAGGAAGACGAGTTCAAATCTGACCTCAGGCACATATTAGTTGTGTGACCCTGGGCAAGTCACTTCACCCTGTTTGCCTTAATTTCTTCATCTGTAAAATGAGCTGCAGAAGGAAACAGCAAATTGCTCTAGTACCTTTGCCAAGAAAACCTCAAAACAGAATCACAAAGAGTCAGATGTAACTGAAATGACTGAACAACAAAAGAAATAGCAAAGGAAGATGTGACCATAGGATGTCTAAATCATGCTTGAGAGAATGGGGGTAGTATGAATGATTAAAAAGAGTTCCCTTGCTTCTCTCCTTCAACAAGAATGATAGAAGAAGATTAAAGGGAAAGGAAGAAAATGTATTCCAAATTAATTCTTTAATAGTCAACCTAGATTGTAAAACCTCAACCAAGGAGGAAGATATAAGTCTAATCATTCACATTTCAACAATGCTGTAAGATATATAACATATATATGTGAGGCATGTAATACAAGTGCTATTACTATTCCAAGGTAGTTGGTGGCAGGTTGGATAGAGCACTGCATGTAGAGTTAGGAAGACTTGAGTTCAAATTCTGACTTAAACACTTAAAAATTGTGTAATTCCATTTACATCCCTTAATCTCTTCTCAGTTTCTTTTCCATTAAATGGAGATAATGGAGAACTCAACAGAGATGCTGTAAAGATCAAATAGAATAAGATAAAATATTTTGCAATCTCCAAATATATAAAAACTAGCTGATTTTTTATTATCATATTATGGATTAGGAAACTGAAGCTAGGATACTTGACTTGGACAAAGTCTCAAGTATGTGGTATGAGAGAAGATTAGAACAGAGACTGTATCATTACAAGACCAGTATGACTGCCTCTTTGAGAGGAAGGAAGGTTAAAAAAAAGATTGTAAGGCAGGGGTGTAGTTTCAACCCTGCCAAAAAAAACATCTGCACTGTTGAAATTTAAAAAAAAGAATAAAGGATAAAACACAATGAATAAATATTAACAAATATTTAATAATAATTTCATAAATAACAAATATGTAATAATAATTTAATAAATAATAATAATGGTAAAGGTAATACATAGCATGAATATTTTGCTATTTTGAATGGCCAAATTAAATATCTCTGAATGAAAAAGAAAAATAATAGACTCTATAGAACCCCCAGAAATAACAGAACATTGGCATGAAACTCCAAAATTGTTCAGAAGAGAATACAAGAGTTAGTAAACTAGTAGAAGAAGAGTAGAAAAGAAAAAATAAGGGAGGAAATGAAGGCAGAATTTAGGGTAGGAATCAGAACTCTTAGAAAGGAAATCAATAAGATTAACAAGAGAGGGGGCAGCTGGGTGGCTCAGTGGATTGAAAGCCAGACCTAGAGAACAGAGGTCCTAGGTTCAAATCTGGCTTCAGCCACTTCGTACCTTTATGACCCTGGGCAAGTCACTTGACCCCCATTGCCTAGCCCTTATCACCCTTCTGCCTTGGAACTAATATACAGTATTGATTCCAAGATGGAAGGTAAAGGTGTTTAAAAAAAAAAGATTATCAAGGGAATGGAATTTAGAACACAGAATAGATCATAGGATCACAACTTGAGAGCTGGAAATTCTTCAGAGGTCAGCTTTCTAAGCCTCCCATTTTAAACATGAGAAAATTGAGACTTAGTAAAGGGAAGTAACTTGTATAACATCACACAAGAAGTATGAAGCAGAGCACACATTTTAATTCAGGATCTATGACTATAAGTCCTTGGATGTATGGCACACAAATCTTTCCCTTTCTTTAATTGGTTCTTCTTTAATTGGAACTTAGAACAGGAGGAGAAACTCAAAACAAAAAATTAAATGGAGGAAAACTTGGACCTAATTCTTATAAATTTAAAATAGAATAAACATTTAAAAGTGAATACATGCAAATGAAAATGAAGAACTAGAACAAAATATTCTATGTTTAAGGTGATTCTAAAGAAGCAGGCATTCTAATCATGACTGCAAATACAGTAGTGATAAAAATTCACAGCACCAACGTATACAAAGAAAGTATATTATACTTAAAGTGAAATAGAAAACAAATCAATATCATTATTTTATATATGCATCAATTAGTACAGCACCTGTATTTATTAAGAAAAGTCTAAATGATCTGCAAAAGATTTAGATAGATTTAATATCATGAAGGATCATGTTGGTCTCTTGGAGTTTTTCTCTCATTTAAATAACTGGTTTTTAAATATTTTATTTTCTCAAATACACATAATAGTAATTTTTAACATGTGTTTTTGGAACTTATGAGATCAAAAATGTCTCCCTTCCCTCCCCACTACTAGAGATGGCAAGACATTTGGTCAGGGATCTACATAAATTATGATACAAAACCTGTTTTTAAAAGGGAAATATTGTTTAATAGATTGCAATGAAAATTAGATTTGAAATATTTTTAGAATATTGGACACTATGACTATTCTCAACATCATATCAAACTTTTATAAAAATTATTAGTTTTTATAAGTAGTAGTATTTATAAGTATTAGATAAGAATTAAAGCACAAAGAAATCAATAATAAATGTTGTAAAGCTAAAATATTAAAACATTTTATAAATGATAGCATAAGACAATAAAATAGTAATTAGTGCAGGAAAAAATATTAAGTTTTAAATGGAGACTAAGTATTTACATTGGGAATAAACAAGTGAGTCAAACAAGTCATCAAAATAATAGATAATTATGTTAAATTAATTCTTATTCATCATAATAATTCTTATTAAATAGTTATGTTAAAATTTTTATTATCAAGTACTTGTTATAATTCATTTGGAGGAACAAAAAGTCTAAAATTTCAAGGGATACAATACAGAAAAGGTAGGAATAAAGGAAGGGGGAAATTACCAATTAAAAATTATTATTTATAATAAGTCTTCACCACTACAATCCTTATTACTATTATCCTTACCCTATATTACTATATTACTATATTACCCTATATTACTATAATCCTTACCCTATTAAAATATTTGTGAGTAAAGAATCAATGATCCAACATCTATTAGAGAAGATCTGAAACTCAATGAATCTATACAACAACTTGTTAACAACTCTGGTAAAAGTAAAAGGCTAAGTAGAATAGGAGGCTGAAGTTATAGGCTAAAAATGAGGATTAGAAATAGCACTGGAGAATTAAGTTATTTTTCTGCCATGCCTATAATAATAGATGGACCTTACAGTATATTTTTGTGCATGTGTGTTTTTGAAAATCTACTTATTTCCCATGGCTAAGTTCTGTATTTTTTAAATAATTCTTTGTTGTATTTTTTAACTCACCTAAAATATAGATACTGATTATTTCCTGTGGCATTCTGTCTGTGAAACATTTCTTCATAGTATCCAGTAACAGTTAAATAAAACAACATCCTGCTTTGATATTGCTATCCCAGTTAGTCATTTAGTACAAGTGTTATATCCTAAGCCTTCTCTCAACAACCAATTTTATAACAACAAAAAAAAAAAGAGTTAATATACTTTCCTTTTCTTTTCTATTAAAAACTACTTAGAATCAATACTGTATGTTGGTTCTGTAAGATTAAAAATTAATATACACTAATGCCTCTGATCACCAAAGGCTTAAAGACCATCACCTAGTTAAACTATGGCCTTGGGATTCCAATATCTTGGCAAATTTCTCTTTTATATCCTTTTCTTAATAGCATCACCCACAATTAACCAAGTTAGTTCTAATAAAAAGAGATAATTTTAATAGCATCTGAAGAATCTGAGGCTATGTAATATATATGTATATATGGTATATTGTTGTTATAATATGTGTACTATATATGTATATATAATATATTGTTGTTGTTCATTTGTTTCAGCCATGTCCAATTCTCCATGATCCCATTTTGGGGTTTTCTTGATACTTACAGTATATTGATACGAAGATACTAGCTAGAGTGGTTGGCAATTTCCTTCTCCTGCTCATTTTATAGATAAGGAAACAGAGGCAAACAGGGTTAAATGACTTACCCAGGGTCACATGGCTAATGTGTCTGAAGCTAGATTTTAACTCATGTAGATATTTTCCTGATTTCAAAGCCAGTGATTCTTCCACTGTCTATATTTAGCTCTCCATATTTAACCCATATATAAATATATGTACATATTATATATGTGTGTGTATACACACATGCATATACATGCATGTATGTGATAAATCCTGTGATTTCATTTATTTGGTAATGATTTCATTCATATATATGTATGTATAAAAGAGAGGCCACATTAAAAACATCTATATGTTTGTATTTTCTTCTCTTATAATGTCTTCTCTTTAATGAGACAATGTTCTTAGATAACATCTTCCTTTGCAATATGTTATATCAGCATTAATAGATAGTAATAATAATACCAGTCAGTCAACAAGTATTTTTTTTAAACCCTTACCTTCTGTCTTGGAATCAATACTGTGTATTGGCTCCAAGGCAGAAGAGTGGTAAGGGCTAGGCAATGGGGGTCAAGTGACTTTCCCAGGGTCACACAGCTGGGAAGTGTCTGAGAACAGATTTGAACCTAGGACCTCCTATCTCTAGGCCTGACTACCCAGCTGCCCCCCTTAACATAGTCTTTTGCATACAATAAGTGGTTAATAAATACTTGTTGAAGGGGCATCTGGGTAGCTCAGTGAATTGAAAGCCAGTCCTAGAGAGGGAGGTCCTAGGTTCAAATCTGGCCTCAGACACTTCCCAGCTGTGGGACCCTGGGCAAGTCACTTAACCCCCATTGCCTAGCCCTTACCACTCTTCTGCCTTGGAGCCAATACACAGTATTGATTCCAAGATGGAAGGTGAGGGTTTAAAAAAAAAAGACTATGTTAAGTCCTGGGGACACAAAAAAAACAATCTCTTCTCTCAAGAATATCACAGTTGAATTGGGAAGACAGTATGCAAATAATTCTACAAGATCTATACAGAATAACTTGGGAGTAATCTAGGATCAAGTTGGCAAGCCTATGACACATGTGCCTGAGCATGCCAGAGCTTCCTAGGGCTTCTACCTTCCCCAACTCTGTGTGCTCCTGAGGACACTTCTCACATAACCTGCCCCTCTTCTTAGCAGTCCAATGGGAGTGCTTCCTCCCTCTCTTGTCTGAGGTAAGGTGGGGGGAAGTGGGGTAGGCTCACATGTGGTGTGAGGATTGTAATTTGGGCACTCAGTCCCTAAAAGGTTTGCCATCACTGATCTAGGAGAAAAGGCACTGAGAACTGAGAAAGGTTTTTTACATCAAGTAAGTCTTGATCTGAGACCTGGAAGAATCTGGGGAAACCAGAAAACATAAGTGGAAAAGGGAAGAGTACTAGAAATGGGGCCAGTCAGTGAAGATGCCTGGAGTTGGAAGATGACATGTCAAAGGAAGGGAGCCAATATCATTGGGTCACAAAAGAATAAGGTATAAAAAGAACTCTGGAAAAATGGGAAGGAGTCAGGTCATAAGGGGCTTCAAAATTTAGTCAGTTTTATATCTACTACCAGTAGTAATAGGGAGCCACTAGAGTTTATTGAACAAAGGATGACATGGTTAGAATGGAACATTAAGAAGATCATTTTGATGGCTAAGGGATGATAGACAAAACTAGCAAAAGTCTTAAGTCAGAGAGACCCACTAACAGGTTATAGCAATAGTTCAGGAATGAGATGATGAGGGTGTCAGCAATATCAGAGGACAGGAGAGTACATATATGAGAGATATAATAAAGGCAGAAACTATAAGACTTGGAAACAGATTGGATATTGGGGTTAAGAAAAAGTGAGGAGTGAAGAATGACACCTAGTTTGTGGGCCTGGGTGACTGGGAGGATGTTGGTATCCTTAATGGTAGAAGAGACGTTAGAAGAGGGGAGAGTTTGAGAGTAAATTATAATGGATTCAGTTTTGGACATGTTGAGTTTACCATGTCCATGGGTCATTCTAATTGAGATATCCATTAGGCAATTGATGATTGATTGATTGGAAGTCAAGAAAGAGGTTCAGGTTAGACGAATAGATCTGAGAATGAGTCTGCAGAGAGATGATGATTCCATGGGATCTAATGAGATCACCACACAGAATTGTTCAGGAGAAAAGAAGAGTGGCTAGGATAGAGCCTTACCCCAGACAGGAGAGGAAAAAAGCACTTATTCATGGTTAGCAGATATGGATGGAGATCAAGAAAAGGAAATTGAGCAAGAATGCTTGGATGGGTAGGAGCTGAACCAGAAGGGGCAGTTTCATGAAAACCTAGAGGATATTAAAAAAAGGGGATGGGGGATAATTGATAGTACCAAAGGCTATAGGGAGCTCAAGAAGAATGAAGACAGAGAAAAAGGCTATTGGATTTAACAATTAAGAAATCTGTGGAGAAAGCATGGCTCAAGGGATAGAGTCAGACCTAGAGTCAAGAAGACCTGGGTTCAATTCTGGCCTCAAACACTAGTTGTATGACGCTGGGCAAGTGACTTAATCCTCTTGCCTAGCCCTTACCCACTCTTCTGCCTTGAACCAATATACAGAATTCTATGACAGAAGGTAAGAGTTAAAAAAAAAATCATTGGTAACTTAGGAGAGAACAGTATCAATTGAGTGCTGAAACCAGAAGCCAGAGTGCTAAGTGTTAAGAGCAGGAAAAAAGGGAGTATAGACAGTCTTCTCAAACAGTTTAGTCACAAAATGAAACAGATCATCTATGGGATAATGGCGACCGGGATGGTGAGTGAAGTCAGGATTTTTTTGAAGATGAAAAAGATACAGGCATTGGTAGGCAGTAAAAATTCAGCCAGCAAAAAGGAGAGACTAAAATCTAGTGAGAGTGGGAAAAGGGAGAAGCCAATTTGATGGAGAATAAAGGATCAAATGAAATTGCTTGTGTATGTATGTTGAAGAATTTGCTTTGGCCAGAACATTCACCTCTTCCAGTGGAACAAGAGTGGATGAGAGAAAAAGTAGTGGGTGGGAGGCATCTTCTGATGCTATGTGATCATCACTAGTGAATGATGGGAATTAAAAGGGAGGACAAAGAAGCTCTCAGAAAAGAAAAAAAGCCTCCATATTTTCAGTTTTATATGAGTTAAGCTTGGATGAGGGTGGAAAGAGCTAGAGGAGGCTTGAGGGATGGATGAAAAAGTTTCTGAAAGTTGCTGTGTTTAAGTGCTATAGTGAGTTGGTTAGGGAAATGTAAAAGGACTTGCTGACTTGGGGTTCCAGTTGAGATTATGTAACATATTTCTATGGTAGACTCATTCAGATTTTGTCTAGCTTCATTCAGGAGCACATTAATGGAAATGAAGGTAGAGAATGCTGGGAGTAATTCAAGACTGGAGTTTGGCAGTAGACCAGATCTTTGATGGGACAAAAGGGCACTTGAGAGAAGTAGACACTATAAAGTTGAACTGGTTACCAAGGCATCAAGCTAGAGAAGGGGACAGAGGAAGACTAGCCTGAGAAAGAAGTGAAGGGAAAGGGGTAGCTGTGAGCTCAAAGAAAGAGGTCTGGGGTTATAAGGCAGACAGAGAAATGGAATGGCAAGAGATGATTTCATCTTGTGGGTAAAGGCAAAAATACAATCTAAACCCCAGAAATTATTTTGGTCTTTTTTTTTTTAAACGAGACCTGTGATATTACTGATGTAGAAAACTTCTTGTGAGGAAACTAACTTACCAATGGAAAGGTGTTTCACAACTATTAGTCTTACAGAGTTACCTACAGCCCCAAGAAGTGTGGTGACCAGTCTAAGGCCATACAACCACTATGTATTTAAGAACTCAAAGCCTAGTTCTTCCCAATTGTCAAGAGATTCTCTATTCATTGTTCCATGCCGTCTTCAGACAAATAGCCAGATGACCTGAGACAGAGATTACAGCTAAATGGTAATCTAGCTGAGGCTTTCAAAAACCCTGAGTAACATTTATATACACTAAGATTTGCAAAGCTTTAATAGTGCCATGAAGCCAGTAAGTATTCATACCCTCATTCTATGACAAAGGAAACAAGCTCAGAGAAGTAACTTTCCTAGGGTCTTATAGCAGCATCTCAGATGCCGGAGTAGAAGCTCTGAGCTTAGTTTATTAATTGAGAAATAGAATTAATTTTTAGAAATTAATGAGGAAATGGTCAAAAATATTCCTTTGGATTAACAACAATAATAATATTTTAGCACTTAAAGAGAACTTACTATGTTCCAAGCATTATGCTAAAAGCTTTACCTGATTTTTACAACTCTAGGAGATAGATAGATGCCATTATTATCTTCATTTTACATTTGAGGAAAATGAGGCAGAGGATAAGTGACTTGCCCAGTGTTACACAATTGTTAAGTGTGACACTAGATTTGAATTCGTCTCCCTGACTCCAAATTGAGTGCTCTATCCAGTGAGCCACCTTACTGCCTTTACCCTAGAGTTTATGATAAGATTAAAGATGGGAAGGAGCTAAGTAAGTAGCATTTCCTACCTGAGGAGGATAAGCAAATAAGGCTGGATGACCCCTGCACCTCATTATATGTGGAGCATAATCTCCGAACCCTTTTATTCTTTGTCAAGTTATTTCTTGTGATTGCCCCAAATTGATCTACAATCCACTGTGATATAATGTCAAGCTCACGGGTATCATTGACCAACCCCAAAATGAAGTCTTTGTCAGTATTCCATTGATTTCATTCTCAGACCACCTGCAAAGAAGCGTTTCTGACAAGTGTGAGATTGATCTTTCTGATTGGCTCTTGCCTTTGTGTGTCATTAGAACAGAAAGTAATGCTACTAACCTATTCTCCATTTATCAAATTCCAAAAAGGGTCAGCCTATAACTCTTTTACAAATTTACAATTGTGGAAACTGAGGCAGACAGGTTAAAATGACTTGCCCTAGGTCACATAGCTGGTAGGTAGTCCTTGGCTATATTGGAGCCAATTTATTTATTTATAACTTCCATTTCATAAAACCCTCATCCCTTGATCTTGGAGGCACTCCTAATGGGTTCTCTTATTCCTAGGAGGAAAGCTGTTTCCATGTATCTTTACAGGAAGAAATGATTACATTCAAGAGTCACTTACTAAGAGCCCGATGTACTATACAAATCCCTCTCATGCAGCATAAAGTTTAAAACTAGGAAGGTGCTCGATTTTTTAAGTACAAAGATTTACTTAGCAGCAATTTCTAAATTTCCTTTGACATGTCTAACTTTAAGTGAATTTGTGAAGGTTAATTTATGTTTTTAATTAAAAATGTGAAGGCTACCCAAATATGTTGCAAGAAATATTGTCATGTGTTCTAAAACATTATTGAAAACATATCCCTAGATTAATTCATTCTGGACTGAATTACATTCAATTTGACATAGCAGAATTATTGCAGAAAAAAAAAGAGATGAATGGCTAAGTTTGGTTGCTTCGATGAGAAAAATGACTGTAGGAGAAAAATGTAGAACTTCTCACAAAAAACACTCTTTCCATTGACAGCCTCTAAAAAGAGAGAGACTCCCCGGGGACCCTTCATATCCTGTTTTTTGTTGTTGTTGTTTTCTATTTCCTTTTGGTCTTTTTTTCTTCTTTTCAAATGGTAGCAGTTCCAAAAAAGCTGCTTGTAAAAATTCAGGTTATTTCGGGAATCTCACACCTGTTCCCAGATCCTCCCTTAAAGAGTTCTGCTTAAATTCCAGAGATGCTCTTGCACATATTTCAAGCTGGCTGGGGTTAGAGAAGGAAGAGTATGCATACACAGGCTGTATCAAAAAACATCTACAAACATAATTAATTCTTTAAAGCTGCTTTCAATGAGGAATGAGCTGCTAGGAGATTGGGGACGGGAAAGGAAACACATCCTGTAGTTCAGTATAGGAAGGTCAAAAATGGAGGGCAGAGTACAAGCTAGGTTCAGAATTAGGGTGGCTCCCCAGTCTCCCAGGAGAGAGAATTTATAGTCTTCTGCCGCAGTTTCCAAGTTCTGGAGACCTGAAGGGGTAAAGTTTTACACTGGAGAATACATCATCATATTAATTTTTCTTCCATCTTCTTTAATCTCTCAAAACTTATTGGATGGGAGCCAGGTAGGGTCATCAGTGGTTTGAGAGCCAGGCTTAGAGACAGGAGGTCCTGGATTCAAATCTGGCCTGGGTCACTTCCTGACTATTACTTAATTTCAGTTGTCTAGCCCTTACTACTCTTCAGCCTTGGAACCAATACACAGTATTAACTCTAAGACGGAAGGAAAGGGTTGGGGGGGTGGGAGGGGGAGAAACCTTATTGGAAGCCGATTCTGTACAAGGTACTAGGTAGAAGAAACATAATGATCAAAAGAAGACCATCCCTTCTCTTAAGGGGCACACAGTCAGCTAAGGTGAAAATAACATGTACACATGATAAAAATAAGAGCACAGAAGAGGAAACAACAGCTATGTAATGCCATAGTGCATAGAGTGACAGGCCTGCAATCAGGAAGGATCATTTTCCTGTGTTCAAATTCACTTTCAAACACTTAATAACTGTGTGATCCTGGGAAAGTCACTTAATCCCATTTGCCTTGATGTCCTAATCTGTCAAATGAGCTGGAAAAGGAAATGGCAAACCACTTCAGGGATTCTAAAAAAACTTAAATGGAGTCACAGAGTCAGACACAACTGAAGAGACTGAAAACCAAAAAATAATAGGGGGAGAGGCAGGAAAAGGGAAAAAGATCTTTAGCTGAGTCATCAAGGAAACTCTCCCATAGGCAATAACCTGAGTTGAGCCTTGAAGAAAGAGAATTCTAAGCTTCTTGGGAGCAAGAACTGCTTTGTCATTGTATACTCAGCACCTAGCTCAGAGTCTGACACCTAATAAGAACCAAATAAATTCTTACTATGACTGATTCTTTTCTTTCTTTCTTTCTTTTAAACTTTTGTCTTCTCTCAGTCTCAATTCTAAGACAGAAGAGTGGTAGGGACTAGGTAAACAGGGTTAAAAGAACTGCCAAGGATCACATAGCTAGGAAGTGTCAGGGGTCAGATTTGAACCCAGAACGCTCCAAACTCAAGCCCAGAGTTCTTTCCACTGTGCCACATAGCTGCCCTTATGACTGATTTTTTGTGAAGAGAATACAGATTGAGATCAAGATTGCTAATAGAACAGTTTGGTTGGAATGGGGCATGTCAAAGGTAATAATATTAAATAACATAGGAAAATTAAATTGTTTCCACATTGTGGGTAGCCTTAAAGGGTATACTACATCATAGGAGGTTTTGGAGCTGAGGAGTGCCATGATCAGACCCAAGTCTATATAATTTGGACATTTATATGAAGGCAAAAGCCTGGAAGCATGGAAATAAATGGAGAGTAAGTCCAAAATAGGCTTCTGGAACTCTGCAGATAGGAACTTTGATTCTTAAATCCGATGGACATTATTTCAATAGATAGATGTGATACTGGAAGGACATCACTGATGTACCATGAGAGCTGTGGATATGAACATGAATCTTATATACATATCTGTCACAAGTTGACAGAGAATGGAAAATCTGTTCAATATCACATATTTTGGCTAATTTTACACATTCTAATTGCTTTCCTTTAAATATATTTCACTAGGGGAAGAGAGGTGGCTCAGTGGGAAAATTTTAGGTCTAGAAATGGGAGGACCTGGGTTCAAATTTGACATTAGAAACTTCCTAGTTGTGTGACCCTGGGCAAGTCACTTGACCCCAATTGCCTACTCCTTACTGCTCTTCTAACTTGGGATCAATACTCAGTATTGATTCCAAGACTTAAGGGGGGGGGGTTAAAAGTAAAATAAATATAATTCATTATTCAGTAGATTTTCCTTATTGTGACTAATTGAGATTCTAGAAGGGAGAGGTTTGGTGGTTTGTTTGTTTTTTTGCTACTTTAGAGAGGGGACATCAATTTCAAAGGTTAATGAACTCATTGGGAGCTGTAATTGGTTTGACCTTTCTATGTTTTGCTGCTTTTGGTGATTCTAGCTGGCCTTCTAGCATGCTCCTCCCCATGATTCCACTCCTTGGATCAATATCAAATTTCGAAACCCTGTTTACTTTGACCAAGAGAATACTGTCTACTTGTGTCCTTTCCTAAATCAAATTCAATAAATAGGTTTCTGTTTCTAGCATCATGTTTTCCCCTAAGGTCTCCAGACACTGCCTTACTGTTCAAAGAGATTTCCAAATGCAATAAAATTACTTCTGACCTTTTATTGTGCCCAGGATGTCATGTGAGAGAAGACTGGCTCTTCCTGACATTTGTGATAGAAATGTATTTAGAGATGAATAGGCCTTATGTCATTTTTTTAGGGTACATCACTCTGCTAGGAGCATTTCCACAAATGACTAAAGTAATTTTCAAGTCAAATATATAAATTTGATATCAAAGGACAAGAGATAAAATCATTCCATCTCTTCAGATGAAAAATAATTTTTAAATGGATACATCAAGTATGTTTAGGAGAGAAGGAAATAGACTTGATCATTTTTAAAAGTATATTCCATTTAACTTCAAAGGAAAATGACATTTAGAACTGTGGGCTAGACTTGTATTTCTTTCCATTCCAAGGACATTTCTTCCATTTGTGTAAGATTTAAATTAATGTCCAACACTCCAAGTATTATATTTTATAAAATTTATTAATAATCACTCGAACTAAAAGAATAAGAAAGTAATTATCTAACAAACTATAAGGTCACGTGAAGAGATTCTCCTGCCACTCACCTCATGCCACCTCCACCAAACCAATCTGATCAAGTGAGAGCAGAGCAGGCCTACCCAAAATTTATAACCTCCCTATGTCAGCACCAAATATGAGGAGAGTGGGACACTAGGAATCATAGTTTTTAGGGTAACAGATTCTAATTACACAATACCATGTAAACATTAGCTGAAGAAAATACCACAAAAGCAGGAATTAACTTCTTATTAAATATCTTCTTCATTAGAATATAAACTTCTAGAGGTGTTTAATTTTATCTTGGTATCTTCAACACTTAGGATATTGCCTATCATGTAGGGGCTTAATAAATGGTTGCTGATTGATTGAAATTGTTGTTGCTATTGTTCATCCTTCATTTTCAAATATGCCAATGACATCCCTCCATGATGTCTTGACTTATCCATAAATTGGATTTAAGTGAGGCAGAGTACTTAATATTAAAAAAATCCTTGCATTCCTGGTATAAATCCTACCTGGTAACAGTGAATAATCCTTGTGATCCCTTCCTGGAGTCTTTTTGCTAGTACTCTATTTAAGATTTTTGCATCTATATTCATTAAGGAGATTGGACTGGGATTTTCTTTATGTTTTTGTCCTGCCTGGCTTTGGAATCAGTACCATATTTGTGTCATAAAAGGAATTTGGTAGAATTCCTTCTTTGCTTATTTTGTCAAATAGTTTGCATAGTATTAGGATTAGTTATTCTTTAAATGTTTGATAGAATTCACTTGTGAATTCATCAGGCCCTGGAGATTTTTTTCTTAGGGAGTTCTTTGATGGTTTGTTTGATTTCTATTTCTGATATGGAATTATTTAAGTGTTCTATTTCCTCTTCTGTTAATCTGGGCAGTTTATATTTTTGTAAATATTCATCCATATCACCTAGATGTTTTTGTTGCCATATAATTGGGCAAAATAGTTCTTAATAATTACCTTAATTTCCTCTTCATTAGAGGTGAGGTTGACCTTTTCATCTTTGATACTGTTAATTTGGCTTTCTACTTTCTTTTTTTTATTAGATTAATCTTCACTTTATCTATTTTATTTGTTTTTTCAAAGTATCAGCTTCTAATCTTATTTATTAATTCAACAGTTCTTTAACTTTCAATTTTATTAATTTCTCCTTTAATTATTAGGATTTCTAATTTAGATTTTATCTGAGGATTTTTAATTGGTTCTCTTTCTAGTTTTTTTTATTTGCATACCCAGTATATTGACCCCTTCCCTCTCTGATATCTTAATATATGCACTCGGGGACATACATTTTCCCTTGAGTGCTGCTTTGGCTGCATTCATAAATTTTGATATGATGCTTTCTCATTGTCATTTCTTCAGTAAAATTATTGTTTATATGATTTCTTCTTTAACCAACCAATTTTAGAGAATCATATTATTTAATTTCCAGTGAATTTTTTATTTGCCTCTCCATGGACTCTTACTAATTATTATTTTTATTGCATTATGATCTGAAAGGGTTGCATTTATTATCTCTGCTTTTTTGCATTTGTTTACAATGTTTTTATGCCCTAGTACATGGTCAGTCTTTATGAATGTACCATGTGCTGCTGAAAGGAAGGTATATTACTTTTTGTCCATATATATTTTTTTCTCCATATACCTTTTAACTCTAATTTTTTTCCCTAAGATTTCATTCACATTTCCTGCCTCTTTCTTATTTATTTTTTGGTTTGATTTATCTAGATCTGATAGAGGAAGGATCAGGTCTCCCACTAGTATAGTTTTACTATCCCCTCCTTAAGCTCCAATAGTTTCTCCTTTGAAAATTTGGATGCTATACCATTTGGTGCATACATGTTGAGAATTGCTATTTCCTCATTGTCTTTACTGCCTTTTATCAGGATACAATTACCTTCCCTATGTCTTTTAATCAGATCTATTTTTACTTTGACTTTATCAGATATCATGATTATGACTCCTGCCTTCTTTTTCTCAGTTGATACCCAATAGTGTTGCTCCAGTCTCTTACCTTTACCCTGTGTGTGTCTTCCTGCTTCACGTGTGTTTCTTGTAGACAACATATGATAGGATTTGGGTTTCTAATCCACTCTACTATTTGCTTCCATTTTATGGATGAGTTCATCCCATTCACATTTAGAGTTATGATTACCACCTCTGTATTCCCCATCATTTTGATTTCCTCTCCTATTTCTGACTTTTCTTTCACTATTTCTTTCTATGCAAGTTTTTTTCTTTTTAATCAGTCCCCTTATTCCCCACCCTTATTTTACTTCCCTTCCCAACCTCGCCCTTCTTATTCCCCTCTTATTTTTCTTTAGGGTCTATTGAATTCCCTCCCTCCTCTCTTTCTCTCCCCTTTGGTAATCCCCACCCCACTCACTCACTTGGTTTTTCCCTCTCAATTTCCCCTTAGGGTAATATAGAATTCCATACCCCAATGGATCTAGATGTTCTTTCTTCTCAGAGTTAATTCCACTGAGAGTAAGGCTTAAGCATTACCTATTAGCACTCTCTTCCTTTCCTTCTTATACTAGTATTCCTATGCTCCTCTTTATGTGGTATAATTTATCCTATTTTTCTTATTCCTTCAAGTTTCTTTTGGTGCCATCTTCTATTCCCCCTCCTTTCTTTTTTTACATATCATCTTAAACCACTTAGTACCCCAATCTCTACCTATGAATGATTCTCTTATCTACTATGATAGTGAATATAGTTTTTGAGAATTACAACTATCATTTTTCCATATAGGAATATGAACAATTTGACATTACTGAAGCCCTTAAAAATGTTTTTCCTCAACAAATTGGGAAAAAATCTTCATAGAAACCTCTGACAAAGGTTTAATTACTCATATATATAATGAGCTAAATCAATTGTACAAAAAATCAAGCCATTCTCCAATTGATAAATGGGCAAGGGAAATGGATAGGCAGTTCTCAGATAAAGAAATCAAAACTATTAACAAGCACATGAAGAAGTGTTCTACATCTCTTATAATCAGAGAGATGCAAATCAAAACAACTCTGAGGTATCACCTCACACCTAGCAGATTGGCTAACATAACAGCAAAGGAAAGTAATGAATGCTGGAGGGGATGTGGCAAAGTAGAGACATTAATTCATTGCTGGTGGAGCTGTGAACTGATCCAACCATTCTGGAGGGCAATTTGGAACTATGCCCAAAGGGCGACAAAAGAATATCTACCCTTTGACCCAGCCATAGCACTGCTGGGTCTGTACCCCAAAGAGATAATGGACACAAAGACTTGTACAAAAATATTCATAGCTGCGCTCTTTGTGGTGGCCCAAAATTGGAAAACGAGGGGATGCCCATCAATTGGGGAATGGCTGAACAAACTGTGGTATATGTTGGTGATGGAATACTATTGTGCTAAAAGGAATAATAAAGTGGAGAAGTTCCATGGAGACTGGAACAACCTCCAGGAAGTGATGCAGAGCGAGAGGAGCAGAACCAGGAGAACATTGTACACAGAGACTAATACACTGTGGTATAATCGAACGTAATGGACTTCTCCATTAGTGGCAGTGTAATGTCCCTGAACAACTTGCAGGGATCCAGGAGAAAAAAACACCATTCATAAGCAAAGGATAAACTATGGGAGTGGAAACACCGAGAAAAAGCAACTGCCTGAATACAGAGGTTGAGGGGACATGACAGAGGATAGACTCTAAATGAACACTCTAATGCAAATACTATCAACAAAGCAATGGGTTCAAATCAAGAAAACATCTAATGCCCAGTGGACTTACGCGTCGGCTATGGGGGGTGGGGGGGGGGAAAGAAAATGATCTATGTCTTTAACGAATAATGCTTGGAAATGATCAAATAAAATATATTTTAAAAAAATTTAAAAAAAATGTTTTTCCTTCTCTTTCTTGTTTACCTTTTTATTATATATATATATATATATATCTTGAATTTTGTATTTGGACATCAAATTTTCCATTTAGTTCTATTCTTTTCTTTACAAATACTTGGAAATCTTCTATTTTGTTAAATCCCTAGAAGTATATAGTTAGTTTTGATGGGTAAGTGATCCTTCATTATAGACCCAATTCTCTTGCTTTTCTGAATATCATATTCCAAGCCTTATAGTCCTTTAGGGTGGAGGCTGCCAGATCCTGTGTAATTCTGATTGGTGCTCCTTGATATCTGGCTTCTTTCAATATTATCTCCTTATCTTGGAAGTTCTTGAATTTGGCACATTCCTGGGGGTTGTCTTTTGAAGATTTAATGTAGAAAGTGATCTATGGGTTCTTTCAATTTCTATTTTGCCCTCTTGTTCAAGAATATTAGGGCAGTTTTCTTGGATAATTTCTTGTAATATGATGTCAAGGTTTTCAGGTAGACCTATAATTCTCAAATTGTCTCTCTTGGACTTGTTTTCCAAGTCAGTCATCTTCTCGATGAGATATTTCATGTTTCCTTCTATTTTGTCATTCTTTTGATTTTGCTTTATTAATTCTTGCTGTCTTGTGAGATCATTAACTTCTACTTGCCCAATTCTAGTCTTTAAATACTGGTTTTCAGCTATGATATTTTGATTTTCCTTTTCAGTTTGCTCTATTCTGCTTCACATGGCTTCCAGCAGGTTTCCAATATGCTTATCATTTCATTTGATTTCTGTGCTTCTTTTTCTAAATAGGAGATTTTAATTAGTCTTCCTAATCCCCACCCTTATTTTACTTTTTCCATTCCCTTCCCAACCTCTCCCTTCTTATTCTCCTCTTATTTTTCTTTAGGGTCTATTAAATTCCCTCTTTTAAATTATTGCTTTCTTTTTGAACTATTTCTCACTTTTCTTGCCAAGGGTCTTCCAATTTTCTTACTTGGTTCTAAAACTCCAATTTGAGTTCCTAGAGAGCTGGTGACCAATTTCCGGGAGGGGGGGGGGGGTATTGAAGATTATAGTTCTTGGTTGTTGGTGGCCATTGCTGTGTTAGTTTTTTCTTCCCTTCCCAGCCAGAAATCTGAGTGAGGAGGGTAGACAAGTCTCTGTGTATCAAGCTACAGAGCAGTTTTTGCCTTGAAGCTATTTTCAGTTTCCTCTGCATCTATGGGCAGCCCTTCTCTGGTCTATCTCTGCACCCAAGCTCTGTTTTCCTCAGCCTCCTGTGATCCCAACTCTCACTGCTTTTAGGGTTAAATCTGTGGTGTCCTCAGCCAGCCTCCCTAGAACCTAGAGATTGCCCCACACTTGCTCTGACTCTGGCACCATAGGTGGAGTGGGGGAGGGGTGATCAGTTCACGCTTTGGTAGGGGTAATTTTACCCCCTTATATCATGGAAATGCCCAAATCCTGTCTACCTTCAAGGCTGTGCCCTACAGTAGAGCCCCTTCACTCATCTCACTTTGATTTTTGTCTTTTTGAGGCACTTTATATCAATCAATGGTGAGAAGACCCTTGCTTCTACTCTGTGGCCATCTTAGCCAAGAAGTCCACATTAATCAGCTTCTTGAAGCCACAGATGAGAGTTGGGTGAAAAGTGGACACGAAAGGTGGATGGGCTACACTGAAAGGGGCCTCACACCAGAAAACACTAGTTCTTCCTGAATACTACATATACTCTATTGATTGAAATTACTTGCCATTCAGTAGGAGAAACAATTTGAAATTCAGAGTTTAAAAAATCAAAGAATTATAGGATCACAAGTTTAAAATCCACAGTTTCTTAAAGGTAATTGAGTACATCTCTCACATTTTACATATAAAGAAACAGAATCACAAAAAGGATTAAAAAAAAAACTTTCCCAGTGTCACATAGGAAACAAGTATATGAAGAGGGATTTTAATTGAGGACCTTCTTGAAGTCCAACTCTTTAGTTCTAGCAAAGAAATGTTATTGTATTTTTGATACAACTTTTAAAATACCATTTACTCATGGGCAATAAAGTAACCTCAAATACTGCTTAAATAACAGCAAAAATAACTCTTTTGTCATCCTGAGTGTTCATCGCTAGTCTCAGTTCATACTGTACTTCAATACTCCTGACACTATTCTTAAAGAATTATCTCTTTTAGAAACCTAAGATAAAGGACTGCTAGATAGTTCAGTGAATTAAAAGTCAAGTCTAGAGACAGGAAGTTCTAGTTTCAAATCTGACCTAAGATTCTTCTTAGCTATGTAAACCTGGCCAAGTCCCTTAACCCCCATTGCCTAGCCCTTACTGTTCTTCTGTCTTGGAACCAATGCACAATATTGATTTTCTAAGATTGAAGGTAAAGAGTCAAAAAAAAATCTAAAATAATCAACAGGAAGCAATGCCAAATTTGTAATATCTTATCTAAACCCATTGCCTATTTCTTCATTTTGTCCAAGTGAACCAGTTTCACCATTATATTATCATTTTACTGTTGCCTTTGATTCTTATACAAATGAGAACCCTCCCTACCTTGTAATGACTTTCCTTGCATGGACATGTCCTCATAAAAAAGTTTTATGAAAATAAATTCAATAAAGCTATGATTAAAAGGAAACAATGAGGAAAATCTTTACTATATATTTTTCTGATAAAGATCTTATTTCTAAGATAGATAAAAAGCCAATTCAAATAACATCCCTCTTCCAGTTGATAAATGAGCTAAGGATATAAAGAGACTTCTCAAGGGAAGAAAAGAAAGCCAGACTATCTATAGTTATAGTTTTTTTAAAGTGCTCCAAATCACCACTAACTAGAGAATTTCAAATTAATTTAATCCTGGATCCTACCTCATATTCTGGAGGGGCAAGTGTGACAAAAAAAAAAGGAAAATGAGAAATGCTGGAAGGGTTGTGTACAATCAGGTATATTGCTACATTGATAGTGAACTTGTGAATGGCTACAACCATTGGGGGAAAGAATCTGAAATTAATTATAACAAATATTACTAAACATTGTATGCCCTTTTATCCAACTATTCTGCCTTTGGACTTATACACAAAAGATACCAAAGAAAGAAGAAAAGATTCCGTATCTACACAAAGATTTAAAGCAGTTATTTTTCTGGTGGCAAAAAAACTGAACACCAAAAGAATGCCCATCAAGTGAAAAAAGAATCAATACATTTTGATATATTAATGTAATAGAACACCATTGTGTTATAAGAGATGAAGAAATTGATGATTTCAAAGAGACTTGGGAAAATTTGTATGAACTGGTGTAGAATAAAGAATAATTTATGTAACAATTACAATGTAAAGACAAACAGCTTAGAAAGCTATAAGAGGTGGAATCAATGATCCATATTTCCAGAGGACCAGTGAAAAAGTATGCTATCCATTTCCTAACAAAGAGGTGACAGAATTCAGCAAATGATGAAATGAAATACTTATAAAAATAAGTATTTCATTTCATCATTTGTTTTGTACACAACCAAAGAGGCAATTTGTTTTTTTTTTCTGTCTATGCATATTTGTTATAAAGAATTTGTTTTTCTTTTCTCATTCTTTAATTGGGGTAGGATATGGGAGGGAGAAAAATATATTTCTATTAATTAAAAATATTCTTTTAAAAAATGTTGAAGGGGCAACAGGGATGGAATTTTCCATGCATTTTTAGATGAAATCACTTGTACTGTTAGTTGCTTAATTTTTTACTTTGTTACAGGAAAATTTTCATGGGGTGAAGATGATCTGGAAGTGCTTGTAATGTAAAAAATACACACACATCAGTAAAACTTTTAAAAAAGAAAAGAAAGAAAGAGATAAAGCAATATCTTATACATCTCTTATACCAGATGGTTCCTGAGAGCCATCACCTTTGTTCTGGTCCTCGCTTCCTTTTATCTACACAATTATATTAATCTTCTCACTGGTTCCATTCTCTTTCCTCTCCAATTTATATTACACTTAGCTGGAAAAATAATGTAACATCTTGTTACAATGATTTTAACATTTAAAACTTAGGGAGCAATATAATGACTCTTGAGTCCACATAGTCCCTTCTTCTTTGACTTTAGGGAATTTGTTTTTGATGAAAAGTTATGAGATCCATTACAACAGCTCCAAGCCCCTAACTAGGAAGACACATAACATTTCAGGCAGATGCTGTGCCCTCTGTTGCCTTAAATTACCTATGTCTGGACTTTTTGTGGTTGATTCAAAATTCATTTTAGAGAACTAGAAACTTTTGTGTAATGAAGCAGCAGGTTATATCAGTGCCAATGTATAGAAAAGGACAAGAAGGACAATTTTTGAGAAGAACCTGGGTCTTCTACTCTGAGAGCCAGAATGGATGGGGTGTTCAGGGAGGACTAACACTTCTGATGTGAAGATTTGTGAAGCCCTTTTTGGGGCTGCTTATCCACTCTTAGTGTCCATCCTGTACCCAACTATTTCCTATGACTCCAGGAAGCTATAGAATGGGCAGTGGCTACACTCTGATAAACCATCTCAATAGATTAAAGCTAACCTATGGACCACAAACCCATTGGTGAGTTAGGAGGGTGTCTATCCCAAGCATGTGAAGACTTCCCCTGGTGAAATAGGCAGATGAAAACACTTAAACCCAATGCACACCCAAGTCATGACCCTGTAATGTCACTTTGATCCTCTTCAAAAACAATAGACAAACAACAACTCTTATAGAGCTAATCAACCTCCTTGATATCTCCCTTCTCTGCAACAGTTTCTTCCCTATCCTGGGAATGCCCTCTAAGGTAAGCCTTAGTGGGAAGCCACTGGCTCAGTATTTTATAGTTAATCCCTATAGAGGGATAAGCCAGAATCAACTCATATAGACTCACAAGTGTCATTGTTAAATTTTCAAGGTGAGCATTTATACCTCAGAAATCTGTAAGAGCTACTAATCCTGGTTCTAGTTATTATTCTGTTTATTATCTAGAATTAAGAAAGTGATAAAGAAAAGTGTGTCATGCATCCTTTTTTTAAAGCCAGATATTAAATATTTCCCAGAATTTCCCTACCTGGAAGTTTGACCAAGTTTCCCAGCCTATGGAAACAGACTTTCTATCTGTTATCATTTTATTCGATTCAATGGCTTTCAAAGATTTTTTGCATTTAAATTAATTGTAGCCTGTTTCCAATTAGTTAAGTATCAAAGCTAGGAAGACCTAAATTTAAATCCAGCCTCACTCACTAGCTATGTGATCCTGGGCAAGTCACTTAACCTCTGTCTTAATCCACTAGAAAAGGAAATGGCAAACCAACTCCAGTATACTTACCAAGAAAACCCCATGGACAGCATTGGCATGGAGAAGAGTCAGTCCTAACTGAACAACAGCAACAATAATACACAATGGTCCCTCTCTCATTTCTTTGTCTTTGCAAAGGTTTTGCCTCGTGTGGAACGCCCCATCCTACCTTGAGTCATTAGCTTTCTTTAAGGTTCAGCTAAGGGGCCATTTACTTCATGAGCCATTAACCGATTTTCTCCTCAGTTAGCACTTCCACTCAAATTACCTTCTGAGAGCTTTGTATTTACGCATGTGTGCACGTGTAATACCCAACTAGGAGAAGTCGTGCTCTTGTTTGCAGCAACTGTTGCCCCTTTAGTTTTGTGTTCTCAGCACCTTGGACAATGCTTGTTACAATGTTGTCCAGTCATATCTAACTCTTCATGATTCTGTGGACCAGACTATCCATGGGGTTTTCTAGGTAAATATACTGGAGTGGTTTGTCATTCCCTTCTGACACAGGTTCCGGGTTTTGCCCAGGGTCACATAACTAAGAAGTGTTTAAGCCAGATTTAAATTCAAGAAGATGAGTCTTCCTGACTCCAGGCCCAGCACTTTATCCATGGAGTGACTTAGCTGCTTGTTATATACTAGGTGTCTAAAAAATACTTGTAGAATTGAATTGAATTAAATTCTGTGACTTTGTCATCTATTTTAGATTATTGATTTACATATCTCTTTTATCCTATAAGAGAGGCATTGATAGCTTTTTACATTTAAAAGTAAGATGGCTCTGTCAGGGAGAAGATCTGTTCTGCCGTAATTACACGAACTCTAGAGTGGCATACCTGCCAAGAAAATTCTGATACCAAAGAAAAGAGGAGCCCATGCCAGCTGGGTTATTAAGAGGCATTATTGGTTTTATTTTGGTTAATTAGGTTAACTGGGTTCACTGGACCCATTTGGGGGAGTTTAGTCACTAAAAGCAAGTCCTGGATGGAAGTAGGACAAAGTAACATGGTGGATCTCTGCACCAACCCAGGCCAGGTCAGATATTATATAAAAACAGAACAAAGAAAGTATAGTGTCAGATTTAAAGTATAATTTAAGTAAGCAACTTTAGTTTCTAGTATTTCATGGTTCTGTATAGCATTATGTTCTCTCTATGTAATCCTATTAGATACTCAGTATTATAGCCAGTAAGTTGAGATCAAAATTGACTTAATAATAAGGAATAATTCAATTATTAATTGATTAACTCTGTATGAAAACCAGTAATCAATGACTGTAGTGCACTTAAAATTAATATAGAATTCCCTATAGATACCTTGACCAAGGGGAGTTTATGGATGCTGTTAGTGTCTCAAAATATATCTAGGAGTTTCTGAGATTATCTCATTTGGTTTTGAAGCTACAGAATAACCTTGGCCAGCCTCATTATCATTACACAATAGAGAACTACATTATCTCCCCTATAGAAAAGAAATATGACAAGTCTGACCTTCTTGCCAAGAAAGACCATATTTTGGCAGATGCCCCAAAAAGTATTCTGATTCCAAGGGAAGACCAACCTTCACAAGAAAGCTCTCTCTTCGAAGATCCCCTCTAAACTGAATTTGTGTGATCTAGCTCATGTATAAACACTGTTTCAGGTCAAAGACTCAGGGTCTCAAGCTATACTAGGGGTGCCCATTGAAATAAGTATATTAAATAGTGATTTTTAAACTATAAATATAACTAAGTAACAGTTTAATTTACATTAAGGGAAGGAAGGGAGAGGAATTGGGATGATCTATCTAAACCTCCAAAACCCTAGTTGTTTACCCACTCTAATATTTTCATACCTACAAATCTACTTCCTACAACTATTAAATTAACCCCTGTGATAGAGGAATAATTCAAAGACTTTGAATGACAGAGCCTGGAAGAAATGCAAAGGTTCCATCCATAGCAGAGCATGGTTGAGAAAGCTTGGAATCTTGAGGGAAGAGAGATTCCAGGTGAGAGGCAGTTGATCTCCTCTCTCTCTCTCTCTCTCTCTCTCTCTCTCTCTCTCTCTCTCTCTCTCTCTCTCTCTCTCTCTCTCTCTCTCCTCTCTCCTCTCTCTCTCTCTCTCTCTCTCTCTCTCTCTCTCTCTCTCTCTCTCTCTCTCTCTCTCTCTCTCTCTCTTTCAGCAATAGTGAAGATCTGATCAGAGATTGTATTCTGAGCTATATAAAATCCCTCATTGAACTTCACCACCATTTCCCCCCAAAGATACCAAGAAGTGTGGCAAAAACCAGTGAATAGTTTTTTAAAAGCCTAACAAAATCTCACACAGCTTCTGTGACACCCTGGGTCTGGACCTTGGCTCTGCTGTGACAAAAGACCAGGGATCACAGACTTGAGCCTTTCAGAGGCCAGGCTGTCTAGCCTGAGTCTCTCAACTTTGGAGTGAGGGAAAGGGAGATTTTAGACAGAAAGGGATTTCCTTTCCTCTCTTTCCTCTAGACCCTAACCTTCAGGCATCTTTCTTATTTTGCCCCTAACCACAATTATTAGAATAAAGTTTGTCATTTATCCTAAATTGACTTCCTTGTCATAGTGGAAGAGGGAGAGAGCTGATTTCTCTTTTTCCCCTAAGGAAAGAGGTTCATCTATAAAACCAATTATTGGAGGGGAGTAAAGGCAGGGTTAGTGGGGAGACATATTTGAAGAAGACTGAAGGGGGAATCCATCTCACCCTCCTTCTACCTTCTGGACATTTATCATCAACTCTCCATTATACCCAAACTAACCCTCTAATTAAATATTAGCCCCTTAGTTAATATAAAATTGGGAAAGACCTGAAGGTAGCAGGAACAAGGGTCAAAGGAAGTCTCACTGACAGTTGTACTCTGGAGTCTTGAGCAGCTCTGTAGGAAAACACTCTCAGCTTCAGCAGGATTCACAGGGATGGGCTGGATCACAAGGAAAAGCCACAGGATAGAGAGTATCTAGCTATCTAGGTCCACCCTAGAAAGACTAGATTCAGACCAAGCTCCTGGCTGATTAACTGTTTCTCCCTGAGCAGAAACTGCCTGTATCCTCTTCGGAGTTCCAGAATTTTCCTTCTGCTCTGTAGGATTTCTGCTCTGGCTTTATAGCAAGTAGCTAATCCCTATATCCTTATAACTTCCCCCCCGCCCTTTGCACAGTCAAAATTGTGTTGAAAACACTATTTTAGCATTTGTGCACTAACAAACTTGTGTTTCCCTTAAACTAAAATTCTTACCCAAAATAACAAACAACCTACACTCATCTATCTTATCCTATCTAATTTTATCCTACTCTAGGGATTTAATCAAGGAAAGGAAAAGGTGTATTAAGAAAAAGATGAAACAAGGGAGTTTGTATCCTGAGGGAAGCTTGGACTTTTGATATGGAGAGGGGGAAAGAGAGGAGAACCCCCTTCTCAAAGTGGGATTCAGGGGAGATAGCAGATGTAATGGGTTGTCTCAGAGAGAGGAGAGAGGATTTGAAGATTTTCCTCCTTTCTGCCTTTCCTCCTTGGCTAAAGCTGCTCTCCCCAATTCGCTCTTGTGCCTCTTGTCCCCCCTCCACTACTCGAGACTAAAAGGTCTCCCCTTGATCCATTCACTCACACTCAGCTTGGGGAACAGATAACTTTTCATGTTAATTCAATCAGGTACTACAAAAGTAATAACAAGCAGGGAAGAATGGGAAAAGGAAAGTTGGGAAAGGGGGTCCCTGTCTCAATCTAAACCCTTTCCCCTCCCTCCTCTAGTTTGAGGGGAACTCAAACCTTGGCAGGCTGAGCCCCCTGAGAGAAAGTCACATTGACTCGCCCCTAGGCAACAGGAGCTGAGGTAAAGTCTGCTCAGGTTTCTCTTCAGAAAGTTCCTTCAAGAACAACCTCCAGGAATTGATGCAGAGTAAGAGGAGTAGAACCAGGAAAACATTGTACACAGAGACTGATGCACTGTGGCACAACTGAATGTAATAGACTTCTCCATTAGTGGCAATGCAATGTCCCGGAACAATCCGGAGGGATCTATAAGAAAAAACACTATCCACATTCATAGGAAAAACTGTGTGGGAGTAAAAACACCAAAGAAAAACAACTGCTTGATGACATGGATCAAAGGGATATGGTTGGAGATGTAGACTCTAAATGAACATCCTAGTGCAAACAACATCATTGAAATAGGTTCTGATCTGATCAAGGACACGAGTAATACCCAATGAAATTGCACATCGGCTTGGGAGGAAGTGTGGGTGGAAGGGAGGGAGGGAAATAAAGTAAGTATTGTAACCAAAAAAATAAAATTAAATTTAAAAAAAAGTCCCTTCAATTGGGAAGTGTTGGGGGTGGGGGGTGGGGGGGGAATTTCCAGTCACCAGCAAGAAAAATCAGTAACCCTCAGGAGAAAGTCTTTTTTTCCCAACTTCTCTCTTCGGTTTCTCAAGACCGAGAGACTCACTGATCTCTCAGCCAGAGTCAACTCATCATCTGTATTTTTCCTCCTGGGACCTCTCCCCCATCAAGGTGATCAATTTCACATACTCTTCAGCTTGGCACTTTTTCTCTAGTGCCAACCTCTGTCAAAAGTCCTCCATTTCCTGTTGTTCACATGGTGCCACCTTGGCACATGCCAGTTACTTAACTTCTATGTCTATTCTTGGGTTTTCCTTAATGGACTTCCCTGACCAGCAGGGTCCCACAAGGGAAGGGGCTCACCTTTGTGATGGGACCCGAGGAGAGGTAGGAACCGAGAACCAGGGTGGAAATGAAAGACACCGACAAATCAGTGATTGGATAGGGCAGGCAACCCCTATGATTTTCCTTAAGGCGGAAAATGAGGATAATGGAATGCAAGGTGGTTGAGGAGATTAAGATAGAGAATGCAGGCCGAGATGGTCACAGCCTCGGGGAAGGAAAGGACTTGGAGGAGAAAGAGAGAGAGAGGTGGTAATCCTATCTAGGTAAAGAACCTTCCTAAAAAGAGAAAATTCCAGGGGTTGCCTTGCTTTTATTGATGAGGAGGCAGAGGGATGCCTCTAATCACGTAACAATTACATCACATATCTCAGACAATCATGATTGGGTGGTACAGTGGAGGGAACACCTTTTGGGCGTGTAGGACATAACCGCGCTTTCCCGGGCAAGTCTCCGAACATGTTAATGGACTTGTGTTGGGCAATAGGTCTCCTGATCAGGTCAAGGTTACCTTCACAAACCTTATCGGTAAAGCCTCATGCTTGGAGACACAGTAATAATACAGTCATCTATATTTCATAGATGTGAATATGCTTGGGATGCTACAATTCTAATTTATCTATGCTACTTATTGTTCCCATCTAACCTCTCCTCTCCCAAAATAATAAATCTTATCCTAATCTGTCTATTTGCTCATCTAAGTTCCTATCTTATGCTAAGACTGAGTTGTGGGAAAAGGGTTAGGATTATGTGTCAACAAAATTGTTACAATATAACAATTTCTTAATACAAAAGTCATTCCTATTGCAATCAATAACAAATTTAAATCTTAAGTAAAATTGAACTCTCCTATACATTAGTAGTAGTAGTCTCTCGGTAACCGAGGATGACGATTGTCTTTGGGCACTTTCATCTGTGATGTAGATGAGTGTGCACAAAAACACTTATACATGAAGGAGATTTAAGTGGAAAAGCCGATGCACAAGACAGTCCCACTCTCTTGTCCATTGGCATGAAAAATCGTTACACTTGGAGACTTCCTCAGCTGCATTGGATGGCCATGCTGTCTTTTGTGCTCCACCACGCCCTAAGCACTCCACAGTGCTTTGCTGCGTCGCCCTCTCAGCTGTTGAACCTTCTTATTGGTTTCTTCCGTCTGTTTGGGTGAAGCAGTCTTCACATGCTGGGTGAGCAAAGCCTTAATTCACCAGGAATCTATGACCCGATGGCTACCCTCACAAGGTTTAGCTGGCCTGTCAAAGCCGTTGCCCAGGGTGTGGCTGCTGCCGCATACTAGCAGCTACTAGTTGCCACAAGTGAGAGCTGGATGTCAGGTGAGGGTCAGAGATTGGAGAGCTGCCCTAGGAGGGCACGACAAGCCCTCCAAACCAGAGATACTACCCCTCTCTGAGCACCCCATACACCCCCCTATACATTATGCAATACTAATTCCAATGTAATAATAATTCGTAACATTTATAGGTATATATATATATATATATATATATATATATTAACTTGTATCCAATGAAATCTGATTTATTCTGTCCATATGTTACCTCTCTAGTTACAATATTCCCTTTTCCACCCTAAACTACTCTGTCTCTAACAATGGTTAGTATTTTAACTCTCTCCTTTCTATCTATATTAGTGCATTAGATCATTATTATGCTATACATATATATATATATACATGTCTGCTATTTGTACACATTAAATGTCACATGTTATTTAAATACATACATATATATATATATATATATATACATATATATATATATCCTCTGGATGCAAAGATTTATTGACAGATATTCAATTTATGGGTTGTCCTTATTTACAGCACAGCCCCTAATGTCGGTGTAAAATTTGTTTGTGTTCTAGATGTGTCACGGTGGATGCATATTTATTCCAATGTGCATGTGGATGTACTTCCCATATGTGAAGTTAATGTGATCAGCACTTAATCTTACATGACCCATTTTTCTGAAGTTCATTCCCCATAATGTCTTTGATTCAAAGTTCTTTTCAGTTGCCCGTGTATCTTCCAACCTTTGGTATTGCTTGAAGTTTGTCTCAGGTCCGGGGTGCCTTCTCCTTTTCAGGATACATACTTGCCTGTTGTCTCCCCTTGAAAGAAGATCTCAGGTATCCAGAACTACAGGATCATGCGTGTGTGTAAGATTAATGTGTGCGTGCATGTAAGAATGAATATGTTGCTGCATGTGAGTGAAACTTTATAGAGGATGTTTGTGCCATCCTCATGAGTGCAAGTGAGATATTTTTTTATGTAATGAATGTAGGTATCTTTCTTAATGTGTGATTGTAAGGCAATTATTCTATTCCTATGTGGTTGATTGTAGAGGTTAATGATATTTTAGTCTAGGCTTGAGATTAAACTTTGTATATAGGTTTAATAATTCTAAGGGATTCTAAATTCATCCAAATAAACTCCCAGGTTCCCCAAGGAACCACTTCTCCAGTGTTTCACAGGCTACACTAATCCTCCCTAAACTAACCAACCCAAATTTATACTATGTGTCTTGGGCATTATTCTATTTCAGTTTCATGTAATAACTTTTGTTTGGGTAAGATGCTCAAATAGCATCTTGGATGTTTTTCATCTACATTTACTGGGGTTCATGGACTTCTCTCAGTTTTTTGTTTTGTTTTTTTCAGCCAGGGGTTGTCATTATGGGCTTAGGGATTTTCCTGATTTGATTAAAGTTCTTAGAGGATCATGTGTCAGATCTTATGCCTAATACCAGTCTGGGTTCTTATAAGGTTTCATGTTGTTTGCTACCCTCTAGAACTCAAACCAGTCCTGGTACCAAGTTCTCTATCATATTACTTCCAATTCAGCATCACTGTCCCCTAAGTTATATTTCTTACAAAATTCTTCATAACTACTGACTCCTGCAATATACAGTATTTCCTCTACTGATAAAGAGTTTCCAATGTTTTCAATTGCTTCATCAGAATCAGAATCACAAAGGGAAATTATACAATAAACAATTACAAAGTTCAAAATACAGATCAAACATATGCAAAAGCAAAACAAGCAAATGACATCAAAATAAAAATAAAAACACAAGTTTCATGCAAAACATCAAAATCATAAAATACTACTCTTAACAACTAATACAGAAAATTCTATTACTATTGAAATGCATAAACAGAAAACTTAGAAAAAAAATTTTTTGAAAAAATACAATGAACACAACATTGCATAAATTTTTAAAAAATTAAACCAAGCCATCAAACTTACTTATGCAAAATACATTTGACAATAGATGAAAATTAAACATAATCTTATTCTATGTTGAGAACTTATCAAATATGAACTATTTACATAAGGTTTACACACATATACATATAATGCATACATACAATATATACACATATGCTATACATATACACACATATACTTCACATTTACAGGTTACATATATACATATACATACATAATAATACAATTCTACAATCCTAACCATAATACACACTACTTACATATATTTACATATGTATTTACAATTTTGTGCAATTCGTAATCTGTTATATGTCATATGTGCTATGTAATGTATGTTGTTATGTATGTTGCAATATATTTTGTAATGTAATTCAGAATCTTATCTTATCATCAACCTTAAACTCCAATCTATCAAACTACAGCCCTATATTAATAAAATCTCCTAAAATTAATCCTATCTACCTATACTATTACTATTCTAAACTACCTAAATCCTATACTAAATCCTATACTAAGTGACTATTCTTTGTTAGTAACTCACTACTTTATAACTAATTATAACATTGTTTGTACCTAGCTATATATTGTTTCACTCATTCAACTAGTGAATCAATGTATCCTAACCATGTTTATGTTTTTGTGTATATGTTTTGGGATTATTATTATGTTTATATTTTTGTTTACTATTATGTTATGTTATTATTATGTTGTTATTCATGCTATGTTATGTTGTGTTATGTTAATGTTACTGTTGCATGCAATATACTTACCAAAGCTTCAGATTTTTCTTTCTTCTCACCTTATTTGAAGAATTCTTCCTCTCCAAATCCATGGTAGTAATATGTATTGGTGAATGCTTATAAATATATGTTATGTTGCTGTATTACATTACCCAAATTCTTTAGAACCATTAGTCCATTAATCATTTGAGCCTCTTCATTGAAAATTCTCTTTAAAGTCTGTCTCTACTTAATATCGAAGTCTTTCAGTCTTTGTAAAATGTCCATCAATTTTATTAATCCTCCTCTTCAACAGCAATGTCCTCTTCTATCCGAATGTACTCTTCCACTAGAATGGTCTTCTCCTTACTGAGTTTTTTGACTACTGACTCTATTTGACTAATGAATCTCAGCTTTTCATGAACTCTTCTTCATTTTCTTCTTCAACAATTTCTACATTTTCATTATCAATTCCATGAGCTAATTTAATATGCAAACAATGATACCACAAATCTCTTCCTAATACTTTCACTGAAGATGATGAAACTAGTAAAATTGTATAAAGACCTACCTAACTCTCTTGTGTTGCTGATGTTTTTGCAAAAATTTTCACATACACCATATCACCTGGTTAAAAATTATGAAGAGAATAATCCAATGGACTAGATTGGATCAATATTCCAATATCATTCAGTTCTCTAAGCATTGTTTTAATGCACTTAAATATGAAGCAAGTTGACAATCTCCTCCATGTTCTAAGAGCATTTCATGAGATTATATATGTAAATTTGCTCTTGGTCTTGCATGTAGGTAAAACACAGTTCTGGGACAAATATCTGTCCATTTTAGATGAGTTTCAGCACAAATTTTTCCCACTATAGTCTTGAGTTCCCTATTCACACACTCCACTTGACCTGAATTTTGTGAATGATAAGGAACATGATACTTAGGTGTTATTCCTAGGTTCTCATAGATTCTTTTCAGGATATCTTGGGTAAAATGAGATCCCTTATCAGAATCTATGGTAATTGGTACACCAAACCTAGCAACAATTTCCTTAAGTAACACTTTCACCACAAAACTTGCTATTTTAGTATTAGATGGAAAAGCTTCAGGCCACTTTGTTAATCTATCTACAATTACAAGACAAAACTTGTATCTCCTAGCTTTTGGCATGCTTGTATAATCTATTTGCAAACTCTCGAATGGACAGTATGTCAAAGGTCTACTACCTAAATCTTTTTTCTGAATGCATCTTGATTGAATTTTTAGCAAACAGAACAACTACTACAGATCTTATTTGCAACAGTATTTATTCCTAGTGCTACACATTGTCTTTTTACAGAATCTACTACAGCTTGAGTACCAAAAAGATATTTTGTGTGATTGGCTTGGCACAAATAGCATATAAATCTTTTAGTAACAGCGGTTTTCCAGTGTCTACAACATATATTCCATGTTCTTTCCTTGCTCTGAACTAGCTGGCTCGCCAAATGAAATAAGTATATTAAATAATGAGTATAAACTATAAATATAACTAAGTAATAGTTTAATTTAGGTTAAGAGAAGGAAGGAAAAGGAATTGGGATGATCTACCTAAACCCCAAAAACCCTAGTTGTTTACCCACTCTATCTAATATTTTCCTACCTACAAATGTAGTTCCTACAACTATTAAATTAACCCCCTTAGTTAATATAAAATTGGGAAGGACTTGAAGGTAGCAGGAACAAGGGTCAAAGGAAGTCTCACTGATAATTGTTCTCTGTAGTCTTGAGCAGCTCTGTAGGAAAACACTCTCAGCTTCAGCAGGATTCACAGGGATAGGCTGGATCACAAGGAAAAGCCACAGGATAGAGAGTATCTAGCTATCTAGGTCCACTCTAGAAAGACTAGATTCAGACTCAGCTCCTGGATGATTAACTGTCTCTCCCTGAGCAGAAACTGCCTGTGTCCTCTTCAGAGTTCCAGAATTTTCCTTCTGCCCTGCAAGATTTCTGCTCTGGCTTTTTAGCAAGGAGTTAATCTCTATATCCTTATAATTCCATAGACCACTGATTTATGTGAGACAAATGCTCATAAGATTGCCTCCAGTATTTTTCTGTTACACAAGATGGCAAGCATTACATATAAGTTTTTCCCATGGGATAGCTAGAACTTCTTTTGTTATTTACACTTACATTTGCTCAAGTAATTTATATTTTTTGCAGAGTCACAGGTTATATTCTCACTCTGGCTACCACCATACAAACATAGACCTTGAAGGGAAAGCTAAAATACTATGGAATCGAGTCCAGTTCTGAAATTATCTCAACAGCTCATAGTTATAACATTAATTGAAATGAGAATTATTAAGATTAAATATAAAATCCTTCATTGGGATTCCAAAATATCCATTTCACTAATACAAAATGGAGCTAGATAGCAGTTTTTTCTGAAAAACTTCTGGATATTTTAGGGGATGACAAGCATAATGTGTGACAGCAACATAAAATAGTGGCTAAAAACATGAATACTTTCCTAGGTTGCATTGTCAAATTCAACTGAAGTGATGGCTTTGGTATATATACTCTACCCTAGCATTAATTATACTACACCACCTTGCCTCCTTTTCTGGATTATTGGATTTTGTATTCAAGAATATAGGAAACAGAATATGTGAGTAATAGTTTTGAATATGGTCTAATGCCATAAAAGTTTTTGAATTTCCTTTTTAGTACAGGGAAGCCCTGAGCATTTTTTATAGAGAGAGAAAAAGGAGTTAGTAGGAAAAGAGAGATGCAAAAGAAATACAGCCTCTCTAGGTCTATTTCCTTCATCTTATTATTAGGCCAGATACTTAGAAAATTACTACTAGTCCTTCAAGGTTCTAAGGATTCCAATGAATGCTAGTGTCTCACACAAGCCCCCACAAATTTGTTTCCCACTGATAATGAGCCCGTACCCTCGATTAACATTCAGAAAGAGTATTATTAAATGGTTATAGCACAACTCATAAAAATAATGCCACATTCCTGCAAAATGGAAACATAGATTCTCCTCCTATACACAAGGTGCCTGGGAAGATTAAGTTAAAATTCAAAGTACAAAGATGATAAGACATGCATGCAAAGCACACAGATATGGCAAAGGATTAAATTCATGGTCTCCTTCAAGTCTTTTTCTCCTTTTGTAAAGTTCTCGTGAAGTTCCCATTTGATAAAAAATAGAGGTATTTCCTGAGTTCTGAGAATCTGCTCCTTTTTAGAATCTGAAAGATGACTTTCCTCAGTCTATCTTGTTTATCTTTTAGCTTTCAATGCAAGTCATTGTTCTGAAGAGGCTAGTATTGGCTCTGGTATTCACTGCTCTTGATGCTAACAGAACCCCTAAATCTTCCACCCTTTCATAATTCACAAGGTAGAAACTTGCTCAATTTACTTATGGATTCTTGGCTGCCTTCTTTCAGGAGACCTTTTTTCCTCTCTCTTTCTCTATTCCTAAATATAAAGGTCATTACCTTCTAGTCTAATCACTCTAGTAACATGGTCATTGAGAAAGGGAGACACAAGAAGGAATAAAAAGAAAAGAATATTTCCTGTGACCTTTCCCCAAAGAAAATTCCTTCTCACGAGCCTAGAATTCTCAGCTCCAGAATTTGGAATCCACTCACACTTAAACTTGCTACCTCTGAACTAGCCTGTTATTATCATACAGAAATTCACTATATCTGATTACTTCTCTTCAACCAATATTTTCTGTGTCACATTATCTACTTTTAGCCAAAGACCCTTTAATTCTTTCAAATTGATTAAGGACTTATTCATATTTACATTTGATTAATTAATTGAATAGAGATGTCTGGCCCTTCTGTAATAAATTGGGAAGGGATGAACCCACAGACTTATGTTGAAAAAAAGGCAGTTGTTAGAATGAGATTCCAAAGGAAGCAAGAAGGGATGGAATTGCATGGAAAGGTGAACTCTGGATAGGAGAAAGAACTCATGTCACTGAGAAGGGAGTGAGAAGAAAATATCTAAAGATATGAGGGTAAAGTTTGAGATAGGCAGGGAAACAACATTGAAGAGTAGAAAGAACACTGGCTTTCAAGTCACAGGGACCAGCTAAATGGCATAGTAAATAGAATACTGAGCCTGGAGTCAGGAAGTCTCTTCTTCCTGAATTCAAATCTATCCTCAGCTATTTACTGACTGGGTAATCCTAAACAAGTCACTTAACCCTATTTGCCTCAGTTTCCTCCAGTAAAAAAAAATGATCTAGAGAAGCAAATAGCAAACACTGTAGTGTCTTTGCTGAGAAAATCCCAAACAGGGTTATGCTGAAATAACCGAACAATAACAAAGGGTATCATTGAACCTAGATTCAAATACAACTTCTGATTTCTACTACCTTTTCAACTCACCTTTCAACTTAGGTGAGTCAGTCACCTAAGCCCCAGTTTCATCGTCTATAAAATGAGATTAGACTAGATGGCTTCTGATGTCCCTTTTAATGTGCTATGTATGGTCTTATAATTATAGATGTCAGTCAACAAACATTTATTAAGTGCCGACTATGTTCTTGGCACTATTGAGAGTAGGTGACTGGGCTTCCTGCATGATGTTCAGATTAAGTGGTGCCAGCCAACTAACTTTTTCTACTCTTAGAAAAGAAACATTAAGAAATCTTAATGCAGCCAAAGATTTCATTATGATAGGAGAATGTGTCTGCCAACCTGCTCAACTGATCTAGTAATATTTCTCCAAGTAAATCAATATTAGAAAAGCCTATAGCTACAGCTCTTCTTTGTGATAATACAAATTAGTTGGCTAACACAACTTAATGCAGACATCACAAAGGAGTCTCAGATACCAATTCTGAGAAGTACTGAGAATATTGCTTCACCCACTATGAAATTACTAACCCCTTCCCTAATAACATATTTAATACAATCAATGTTGAGACATGCTCTTCACCCAAGGGTCTAAGTTGTGTAATTTACTCCATTTCAGAAGTTCCCAAACTAGACAAATATCCAATTGTTGACTTTCACAAAGATGGACATCCTACATGATTTCTTAGAAAGGAACCATCCAGAATCCCAGAATTATTCATTCATAACCACTGGGGTTGGCTCTCAGTCCACTGAGCCACCTAGCTTCCCCTTTTCTCACTTATTTTTGAAATCAACTTTTTAATTGTAAATTTTACTACCTACAAACATAGCATTTCAATATGGAGAGAAAACTAAGAAAAAGACCTGCTAAAAGAACTCAAAATATGTTATGTATAGTTTGTTTTTTAAATATGCATAACATTAAATCTAACAAGATAGTAAAAAAAAAAAATGCTCCCTTGTACCATTTCTTCTTCAATGTAAATTTTTACTTAGTTATTAATGTTCTTTTTTTCTACATATCTATTACTTTAGACTAATCTAACCACCACCCTCCTTTACCCAGGAAAAGTCCTCTCTTGTTACAAATTTATCTGGACCAGCAAAACAAGTCAATACATTGGTTATGTCTGAAAATAACTATTTCATTCTATCTTTCCTGGTGTGTCAGATGATGAACTAGTTGGCTAAATGCTGATATTCACCAAATTGATATCCTAGGATCCTGACTCAAAGTGGGTTGTCTGAATGCCAGACTTTTCTAGTTAGCTTATATATAGCTTTTTCAGAGGTCTGTGAATCTAGTGTTCCAAGACTTGTTGGACCAAGGGGTAGTGACTTCTATAAACGATCATTATACCCAGATATGTGCTAGGGAATACCTAACAACCAACTCTGGTTAAGGAGAGGGATATACACAAGACACACTTTTTAGTTTAAACAAATTATTTGACATTTTCTCAGTCACTTTCTTAAGTCTAGACAATCAATAAAACAATACAACTAACTCTGCTTTGAGATTTTTTCCAATTTCAGTAGTGTAAATTGCCCACATTGAAAATATCTAATCCCATGAGCCAATACAATCTGACTCCAGAACAACATTGACTGCATCTATTTCCTAGTTCTAGACCATATCAGATTAAGTTGATCCAAGCCATTAGCCAATAATAATGCCAGCACGAGCGGTTCATCAGATTAAGGAAATGCTGGTTTCAGAAACGGGAAGTGAAATTCACATATATCCATGTGTGGAGCACAAAGAATTAAGAGGCAAACAGTAGCCTACCAGTAGCTGGCAATTGTTGATAAAACTTTCTTCAACTTGGTCAACAGACTTCTGACTAATAACACATTCTGTAGTACCAATTGTGTCTAACAGCAGAAATAACTGAAGAAGAAAGAATAACTAAGCAACACAACCGCCTCCCTTTGATAATGACAACTAAGCAGAAAAACATATACTTTGAGGAAAACAAGATGAAGGAATACTCAACAGACCACACAAGTAGGTTTTTATATCCAAGAAAATAGGGCAGGAACCGAGACTTGTTCCTTATCTGGAATTGACTTTGGGAGAATGGAACAATGGAGTGAGATGGGCTGAAATTCCAAGAGCTACATTTTCCTTAAACTAGAATTTCTTTCTAAAATGGAATCACTTATGACTTGGGAATCACTGTCCCTTTAAAAAAAATATTCTATTTTTCTTTTCCAGATTATATACAGATAGCCTTTTTAATCATTGTTTTCTGATATTTTGTGATCCATGTTCTCTTCCTTTTCCCCTCTCCTCCCTCCTCCCCAAGATAGCAGGTGATGTCATATTGATAAACATGTGCTATCATGTGATACATATTTCTATATTTATCATGTTATGTTTCTTTTAGAAAAAACATATTCTTTCTTAGAATTGATACTACATATCAGTTCCAAGCCAGAAAAGTGGTAAGGGTTAGGCAATTGAGGTTAAGTGACTTGCCCAGGGCCACATGGCTAGGAAGTATCTGAGCCCAGGACTTCCCATCTCCACACCTGGCTTCCTATCCACTCAGCCTATCCACCTGCCTCTTCATCATGTTATAAAAGAAAATATTATGTTGCTTATACAAGAAGAAAACTCATAAAGGAAATAAAGTAAATATTTATGCTAGATAACTTAGAGCCTTCATAGAGTGAGCCTTCAGAGTTCTACTTTGATTTCAGATTACAATCCATTCCCACAGAGTTTATTACCCTAGAAATGGGCTGCTAGACCAAAGATTTTACTTTGTTAAGCCTCATTCTCTCCATCAACATTAAGATTCATCAACATGGATTTCCCAGTAAATATCAAATGAAGTAATATAATTAAGGTGTGCAGACCGTAAAGTGCTTCTTAATAATGCTATTTTATAATTGTCAATTATTATGAATTACCTACATTGAAACTAATTTGGCACTTAGCTAAATTGGATTTGATAATATTTATTGTGGGTGGTACAGTGGAGAGAATGTTGGACCTACAATCAAGAAGGACTCATCTATTAATTTCCCAATTTCTTCCTTCTCCCAATGCCTATAACTCCAAAAGTTCTTTTTCCTTGAGCAGAAGACTCAAGATCAGTGTAGATATAGTTTTTTACTGTGTAAAAAATAATCTATACTTTTACTCTGTAGAGTTTTTAACATAGATGAGTACTGTTCTTTGTCAAAGGCTTTTTTTTTTTGCATTTGTTGAGATAATTATGTAGTTATTGGAATGTTCTTATTTTTCATATGATAAATTCTGTTGACTGTCCCCCTAATGTTAAACCATCCTTGCATCCCTGGTATAAATCTAGTTTGGTTAAAGTAAATGATTTCTTGGCTGAAATGCTATAGTTCAACAGGATTATATTAAAATTTTTTGGATTTATGTCTACAAATTATACTACTTTATATTTCTCCTTCTTTGCTTCATAATTCCCTGGACTAAATATTAAAATAATGTTTGTTTTGTTGAGATTGGTAGATTGGTAAGTTGCTTTCTTTCTCAATTTTTGAAAATAATGTATGTAGCATTGGTATTCATTGTTCTTTATAGGTTTGAAGAATTCTCCTGTAAATTCATCAGAAGGAAGATTTTCTTTTCAAGGACTTATATTTTTTCCATTTTAAATTAATAAAATTTATTTTTAAGTGTCTCAGTCCCTCACTTCCCCTCCCCACATCACAGAAGACATTGTCTGAGAGACAGGCATGTACATATAAATTATGTATTTTGTTTCTATTTTTCAATTTATTCTCTGGAGGTAACATTCTCAAGTTATTCTTCAAGTAGTCAATCTGTAGCTATGTATAATGTTCTCTTGGTTCTACTCATTTCACTGTTCATAGGACTAAGATTAAAAAAAAGTAAAATCCTTGGTAGTTCTTCTAGAGTTAATTCTCTCTTTTCTGAGATAAGATTTTTTTTTTTGAAAATTTTATTTAGTCAATTTATTCCTTGGTTACAAGAATCATATTCTTTCCCTCTCTTCTCTCCTCCCACCCCTTCCTGTAGCCAACATGGAATTCCACTGGGTTTTTTACATGTACCCTTGAGCAGAAGCTATTTCCATGTTGTTGATGTTTGCACTAGGATGATCATTTAGAGTCTACATCCTCAATCATATCCCCCACCCACCCATGTATTCAAGCAGTTGTTTTTCTTCTGTGTTTCTAATCCCAATTTTTCCTCTGGATGTGGATAGTGTTCTTTCTTGTAGATCCCTCTGAGTTGTTCAGGATCACTGCATTGCCACTAATGGAGAAGTCCATTACGTTCCCTTGTACCACAGTGTATCAGTCTCTGTGTACAATGTTCTCCTGGTTCTGCTCCTTTAGCTCTGCATCACTTCTGAAGATTGTTCCAGTTCCCATGGAATTCCTCCACTTTATTATTCCTTTTAGCACAATAGTATTCCACCAACAACATATACCACAATTTGTTTAGCCATTCCCCAATCGAAGTGTAGCCCCTCATTTTCCAGTTTTTGGCCACCACAAAGAGCTCAGCTATGAATATTTTTGTACATGTCTTTTTCCTTATTATGAGATAAGATTGTTTGAGTAATTTAGGTCTGTTTAAGTAATTTATATTTTTGAAGATATTCCTTTACTTCTTTTGTGTTCTTAGTTCACTGTGAATTTGATGAAGGGCAGTCTGATCACTACACCTTTGGTCTTAAAAGGCTACAGACCTAGATTTATAGCTAGGCAACACAACTTCAGACTTGCCTCTGGGTGGAGTTTCAATAGACCATTGATGTTCTCAGCCCCTGTCAACTAACTGAAAGGTTATGCAGATTTGGTGACAATGCAATCTGCTTACTTTGGTTCTTTGTCAGAAGCTGAGCCTGCAATCCCCTCTCCTGGTTAGCCCAACCCTTCTGTGTACCCTAAGCCCATAGGATGAATCTACCATCTCTTCTCTAGCTCAGAGAGACAGAGCTCTGACCCTATTATGTATGGGTCTGAGATCTCCTTCCTGTTTTCAAAGAGTCTGGCTTCTGTTCCATAGCTCCTGCCCTGATCACTTGCCAATGGGTCATATATGTGATGTTGTTGAAGGAAAAATGAGCCGCTGTGGTTTCTCCTCTGAGTTTCCCATCACGTGTTTGGTTGGATTGTAGATTATTATAGACCTCATATATAGCATGTCTTTTCTAAGTACTTTTCTAAGATTTTTGTTGGACTAGTTGTGTGGCTACTGTGCCTCTTACCTCACCATTTTGGTTGGTCTCATCATTTCTTTTAAAAAATATTTTATTCTTTGTACAACGATGAGATGGGGAAAATGCAGGCTGGGGAAAAATCACCCAGTTTTGGAGGCACAATATCCCAACAGTGACCAAAGGTGCTTTGGAAATGAGAGGCGTGTACAATATTCTGAGACCTAGGGAAATATCTGCAGAGTCTGAGTTCAATGGGAACCATACAGATTGGATGCCTTCTCACCAAGTCAAAAAAGCATCTCATGTCAAAACAAAGAAACTCTGAAGAAGTCCCCTGGGCACTATCCAGTCAGGGCTCATAATTAGAGAATCATTATGACAATGGATGCCACTTTGGGGGAACTATTGAAAACTGCAGAAAAACTCTACACTGAAACAACTACTGTTGGAAGCTTAACCTAGCACGTGACCTAGTAAGAGACTAAGACTACAGAAGTCTCTGAGAGGCTAAAGGGGTTCCAATGAGTAGTGATGCTTTTTGTTCATTTGGATTTTGTTTCTTTTTTTTCTGGCTTGAACCATGAAACCAATTTTCCTCAACTTGCAATTAAAGTCTAATGAGTTTCCAAAAAAATTATTGTTGCCTTTTGTTTTTATATCCAAGTCATTGATAGATATATCATCCTACCCACTCCCAACATGGGACCCTCCCATGTAATCAGGAAAAATAATTAATCAAAATAACCATAACAATTTCTGAACATGGATACAACACTGTAAGCATAGTCTACCAGCTCATCACAGAGAAGAAAGAAGTATGTATCTTTAGCTGGGAGACCACTAGGTGAAGCAGTGGATAGAATGCTAGACTCAGAGTGAAGAAGACCTAAGTTCAAATGCTATTTCAGACACTTACCTGTTGTATGACCTAGAAATGGTCATTTAACTTCTATTTGTCCCAGTAAATCTTCAAATAAGGATAATGGCATCAACCTCCCAGGATTGTAGATAGAATCAAATGAGATAATATTTTAAACATTTTGTGACCTTTAAAGTACCATATAAAAATGCTATCAATAATAACAATAATTATCATTATTATTATCTGTTCTTAAGTACTGACTAGTCATTACTGTTATTCACTTTTGTTTCCTTTTAATATTTCTTTGATTATTATTATTATAGACCTCATATATAGCGTGTCTTAGTTCTGTTCTCTTTCAATCTGTGTCAGTTCATACAAGTCTTTCTGTGTTCCTCTGAATCCTACATATTCATTATTTCTTAGGTATACAATATATCATTACATTCACATAGTGGAGTCTTTCAGGCACTTAGCAATTTATTGGCACTCACTTTCCTTACATTTCTTTTCTACAAAAAAAAATGTTGTTATGAATAATTTGGTATGTGTGGGGACTTTCCTCCTACCTTTGACCTCATATCCAATGCTAATATCATATACAATAAGCAGCAAATGAGTATCAAAATTGAGTCACGTTTACCAAATAATTCTAAATGGTTCTCCCAAATGGTTAAAACAATTTGCCAACAGTTTATTAGTATTAACTGTCTTGCCATAATCCCTTCATACTAATTCTGTCTTTTAGCATTTTTGCTCATATAATGATTATTCAGTGAAATCTCACAATAATCTTAATTTGCATTTCTCTTAGTAGTAATATGACCACTAATATTTGGTGATTCTTTCTTTTGAAAACTATTGATTCCTATCACTTAACCATTTGCCTCATGGAGATTGGCTAAGTCATATATTTGTGTTAATTGCCTAGATTGATTTATTGATACAAAAGTTAGACACACACACACACACACACACACACACACACACACACACACACACCGCAAACTCCAATCTCTCTTCTTATTCTAGCTAAATTGATTTTGTTCATTTAAAGATTTTATCATTTTTATGCCATCAGAATAGTCTGTCTTTTTATATTTTTGGTCTTTTCTTATTTGTTTAAAAATCACATGTGTATACACAGAGAGAGGTATACAATATTTCCCAAAAGTCATAGGGCAATTTTACCTTTTAATATTGTTTAGTTATTTTCAGTCATGTCCAGCTCTTCATGACCTCATTTGGGATTTTCTTGACAAATATTGGAGTAGTTTGCTGTTTCCTTCTTCAGAGCATTTTACAGATAGAAAACTAAGGCAAACAGGGTTAAGTGACTTTACCAGAGTCATATACCTAGTACATGTCTGAAGCCAGATTTGAACTCAGGAAGAAAAGGGAGACAGGAAGGAATCTTCAGTGGATCCCTGCAATACTAAAGCATCCAAATGATCCAACCCTCTTCACAGAATCATACAATTGGAGATTATAAGGGGCCAGGATGTTGGAGTAGTCCAGCTCATAACCTAAAGGAATTTCCACTTTATCCAACCAAACAAGTGGTTATTTGGGCAGATTTTGCTTAAGGTCTGCCAAAGAGGGGAAAGTTTCAGGAGCTCTCTGGAACCAGCTAATCCATCACTAATTATGTTAGAAATCATCAACTCTAACAAATCAGGTCTTGATTTATTGTTTTGTTGAATCTTTAGACTTAAGAACTTGATAAAGAAAATGCTAATAATACAAATTAAGTTTAAAAGTGGGTCCCATATGCATTTTTTTTGTTTGTTAAATATTTGCCAATATATAACACTCCTGGGAGGGATCCATAATGTATGCATCCGAAATCTGGCCCTTTGCAATTCTACTCACCACTTCTTGATTCTGTACTCTTTGGCCACAAAAAAAAAAAAAGTCATCTTTTTTCCACATGACAACCTTCCAAAGTCTTACAAACAGCCATTGGTCCCCACTGAGTCTTTTCTTCTCCAGGCCAAAAATCTTCAGTTCTTTCTGACAAATCTCAGTGGCACAAACTCATAAAATAATCCACAGGAACTGTGTGTAGGCTGGGACTAAGAATCCTTGATCATTCCTGAGCTCTTCATTACTTGACATATAGACCTAAATGATTAAGAACTAAGGCCAAGGCACTACTTTTGCCCTGTCCTCTGGCTTGTATTTCTCTCTCTGATAAATACATCTGCTATATAACAACCATGACTTCTGGTATATTCTGTGCTACAGGAAGCATCCCTACCTGGCTATGGGTGCAAGAGTTTATGGAAAAGCATGGACAAGAATCAGACAGAATGAGAAGGCATGAATGGGCCACAAACTTCATTAATGGAAGAAGAAAAATAGAATATGCTGATGACCCTGCAGACTTATGGAAGCAATAAGGTAAAAAATGGCAAATGTGAAGGATAGAATGTTAGTATAAGAATTTAATTATGTTTAATTATTAATTTAATTATGTTTAATTAAATTCTCATCCTAACAACAATGAGATTTAGAATTTCTCAAACCTGGCCTCTTGACTCGAATTGTATGACCCTGGCCAAGTCACTTAACCCTATTTGCCTCAGTTTCCTCAACTATAAAATGAGCAAGAGAAGGAAATGACCAACCCCTGGGTTTAACCTGGGTTAACAACATCTGACACTGAATTACAACAGGTCACTAAACAAAAGCTAATGAAAGACCTAGAAAGTACAGAAATCAGTGACCTAGAGTCAGACTCAGACCCAGATGATACAGTACCAAATGGTACAATAATAGTTGAACAAAACAGTAATGAAGAACAGGAACCTTATGAGTACATTAAGCTTTATGATAAAGTTCATAAAGATTTAGATGAATGGGTCACAAATTGGCATAGTGAACACCTGAATTCAAAACAAACAAGCTTTTCTGATTCTGATTCTGATTCAGCAATTGAAAATATAGATAACTCATTATCAGTTCAGGAAATACTGTATATCACAGGAGTCAGTAGTTTTGAAGAATTTTGTAAGAAATATGACTTAGGGGACAGTGACACTGAATTGGAAGTAATATGATAGAGAACTTGGTACCAGGACTGGTTTGAGTTCTATAGCTTAGCAAACAGCACAAATCTTATAAAAACCCAGACTGGTACTAGTCATAAGATCTGACATGTGATTGACAAAGAAACTTTAATCAAATCAGAAAAACCCCTGAGCCCATAATGACAACCCCTGGCTGAAAAAAAAAAAAAACAAACTGAGACAAGTCCATGAACCCCAGTAAATGCAGATGAAAAATATTCAAGATGCTATTGGAGCACATTACACAAACAAAAGATATTACATGGAACCAAAATAGAATAATGCCCAAGATAGTATAAATTTGGGTTAGTTAGATCAGGGAGGATTAGCATAGCCTGTGAAACACAGGAGAAGCATTTCCTTAGGGAACCTGGTAGTTTATTTGGATGGATTTAGAATCCCTTAGAATTATTAAACCTATATACAAATTTCAATCTCAAACCTAGACTAAAATATCATTAACCTCTATAATCAACCACATAGGAATAGAATAATTGCCTTACAATCACACACTATGAAGTTACCTACTTTCATTACATAAAAAAAAATCTCACGTGCACACATGTGGATGGCACAAATATCCTATAAAAAGTCTCACTCACATGCATCAAACTATTCACTCTTACATGCATGCTGTAAAGATTAAAATTTAGGGGAGATGGGGAGACTGAGGCAGGTAGAAATTAGTTTCTCTCTGCAAGGAGTATTATACCAAAATGGAGAAACAGTCTCAGAGGCCCCCACCTTCAGCTTCCTTCAGAGCAAGCTTCTCAGAGCACACCACAACCACCCCGGCCAACTCCTCAACCACCTCCTCCGAGTCTTCAGACCCCCCTATCCTTAAGGAAACCATCCAAGTTGCCTCCCCTCAGTTCTCACATCTCCCAATCCCTGTCCATCAATTTCCCTGTGCCAATGGAGGCTCTAGCTTAACCCAGGACCGCCCAGAGGCTTTGCACATGTCTGTTGAAGGTCATATTTTCAAATAATTAAATCTTTGCTCCTTTGCTACAGCCCTTTCTAAATCCTGTTAACCTGAGTAGGGTAGAGATTGGAATAATTAAATTTTGATCTAGGCTGCAGCCCTTACTCAATCCTGTTAGGACTGAATAGGGTGGAGATTGATTCCAAGTATCTCCATTGTATCAATTCTAAAATCAATCATGACTCAAAGAAATTCCTGTTCTATGCTTAAGCATAGGTCAAAGTCCTTTCCATTGTTCAGCAAAAGGTTTCTGTCTTAAAGTAATCTTAAGAAGGGTAGAGAAGGAACCTCCCATGCCAATGGGGTTCACATTCCAATAATCAAGACCCACTATCAATAGGAAATTTTTCAAGTATGAAATTTCCCAATGGTGAAATTTCCAACATTTATAAGTCTAAGAAATTTTGAGGTTTACAATGCACACGTTAATCTTACACACACGCATAATCCTGTAGTTCCGGATATCTGAGATCTTCTTTCAAGGGGAGACAACAGGCAAGTATGTATCCTGAAAAGGAGAAGGCACCCTGGACAAACTTCACACACGGACAAATGGAAAGATCTTTGAATCAAAGACATTATGGGAAATGAACTTCAGGAAAATGGGTCATGTAAGATTAGTTGCCGATCATATTAACTTCACATATAGGAAAGTACATCCACAAATACATTGGAATAAATATGCATCCACCATGACATATCTAGAACACGAACAAATTTCACATTGACATTAGGGGCTGTGCCGTAAATAAGGACAACCCATAAATTGTATGTCTGTCAATAAATCTCTGCATCCAGAAGATATATATGTATATATTTACATAAATAACATGTGAAATATGTGAATGTGTAAAAATAGCAGACATGTGTACATATATATAGCCTAAAATAATGATCTAATCCAGTAATATAGATAGAAAGGAGAGTTAAAATACTAACTGGCTTTTTTTTTTAAACCCTTACCTTCCGTCTTGGAGTCAATACTGTGTATTGGCTCCAAGGCAGAAGAGTGGTAAGGGCTAGGCAATGGGGCTCAAGTGACTTGCCCAGGGTCACAGCTAGGAAGTGGCTGAGGCCAGATTTGTACCTAGGACCTCCCATCTCTAGACCTGGCTCTCAATCCACTGAGCCACCCAGCTACCCCCAAAATACTAACTGTTAATAAACAGGGACAGAGTAGTTTAGGGTGGAAAAGGGAATATTGTAACTAGAGAGGTAACAGGATAAATCAGATTTCATTTGATACAAGTTATATATATATATATATACACCTATAAATGTTATGAATTGTTACATTGGAATTAGCATTATATAAGGCATAGGATAGTTCAATTTTACTTAAGATTTAAATTTTATATTGATTGCAATAGAAATGACTTTGTATTAGGAAATTGTTATGTTGTGAAAATTTTTGTTGGTCCATAATCCTAACCCTCTTCCCACAACTCAGTCTCAGCATAAGATAGGAATTTAGATTAGCAAATAGACAGATTAGGATAAGATTTATTACTTTGGGAGGGGAGAGGTTAGATGAGAACAATAAGTAGTATAGATAAATTAGAATAGACATAGAAGTTAAGTAACTGGCATGTGCCAAGGTGGCACCATGTGAACAACAGGAAATGGAGGACTTTTGACAGAGGTTGGCACTAGAGAAAAAGTGCCAAGCTGAAGAGTATGTGAAATTGATCACCTAGACAGGGGTGGGGCCCCAGGAGTGAATTTCCAGAGGAGAGAAGACTCTGGCTGGGAGACCAGTGAGGGTCTCTCCATCAAGAAGGTGGATAAAGACTTTCTCCTGAGGGTTACCCATTTTTTCCTGCTGGTGACTGGAAATCTTTGCCCCCAACACTTCCCAATTGAAGGGACTTTCTGAAGAGAAACCTGAGCAGACTTTACCTCAGCTCCTGTTGCCCAGGGGTGAGTCAACCTGACTTTCTCTAGGGGGCCTCAGGCTGCCAAGGCCTGAGTTCCCCCCAAACCTGAGGAGGGAGGAAAAGGGTTTAGATAGAGACAGGGACCCCCTTTTCCCACTTTCCTTTTCCATTCTTCCCTGCCCATTTATTCCTTTTGTATTACCTGATTGAGTTAACATTAAAAGTTATCTGTTCCCCAAGCTGAGTGTGAGAAAATGGATCGAGGGGAGATCTTTGGGGTCTCGAGTAATGGAGGAGGGACAAGAGTGAATTGGGGAGAGCAGCTTTAGCTAAGGAGGGAAGGCAGAAGGGGGAAAATCTTCAAACCCCCTCTCCTCTCTCTGAGCCAACCCATTACATCTGCTGTCTCCTCTGAACCCCACTTTGTGAAAGAGGGGTTTCTCCTCTCTTTCTCTCTCTCTATACCTCAGGGTACAAGCCTCCCTCAGGGGTACATCCCTTCCCTCTCTTTTATTTTTTTTAAATACCAGAAGGCAGTCAGTCGATTCTGCTTCGTCATCCATTATCACATACGTGGGTCACAGACCTTCCCCACTCCATGTGTGAAATAGGGTGTTTGTACCTTTGGTGATTAAATCTAAAACTGGGTAGATCTCCATACTTAACTTTTAAGTACTGTGTTCTAAAAATAGACAGTGGTTACAATTTCATCTTCACAATCAGGGGAGAGTTAATTATTTTCATTGTTATAATCAAGGAAGTTTTAAATTTAATCTTCATACCACCCACCCAAAAAGGACATTGTCTGGCAATATCTATAACTTTCTGCACCTGTCCTTCCCCCAAACTATCCTCTGGAACCAAGATCAGTCACTGGATTTAATCTGAGGACAGTTATATCTTAACATCAATTTAGTTTATATTACTTTAGTCATTGAATGTGTTATTGTGCTCATTTAAATTTCCTCACTATACATTAACACCTACAAGTCTTCTCTTGTTTCTTTGAATTCCTCAGATTTTTTATTCCTTAAGTCAGGATAATATTCCATTAAATTTGTACTATAATTGACCAAGTCATTCATCAATCAAAGATGCCTTTTGTCCATTTCATTTTGGTTTTTTGCTACCACTAAAAGTGCTATTAGGAATATTTTGGTGCATATCAGAACTTACTCTATAACTGAAGTAATTATACCAATTTTTCAAAAGTTTTATGATTTCATTTTAATACTAGAACTAGACATGTCAATAGCTACAAAAGATATTACAATTTTACTTGAAAACAGAAACATTTATTTTTTCTTTCTCTTTGCATTCTAGATTTTTTAAAATGCACTGTCTCAATAGATATAATCCTTGATAGGTATTCTATACTTCATGAATCCCTTCTACTTCTCACTAGTTATCCAAGCAAAATTTATCATGATGTGTTATAAAATGGGAACTACTAAACATATATACATACACATGTATATTCACACATACATAGTTATTATATAGCTGCCCAATTTTTTCAATAGCATTTTTTGAATAGTAATTCCATTCTTTAGTGGTTTTTTTGGTTTTTGTTTTGGCATTATCAAAGGTTGGTCTCTTTAGTTTAGTTTCTATTTTGATATGCTTAATTCATGTCCATTGACCTCTTCTTGTAGTTGATCCCATTTCCATAATTCCTACTCATGATAACATGCTTTGAAATCTTTTGAATTCTAAATTTTCTCCCTCCTTCTTGCCCTTCCCCACTCCCTGAGAATGCACGTGATTTGATATCATTTATACAATTTCAATACTTTTATAGAGAAAATGTCTACAAAAGCTAACATACATCATGTTCCAGCCCCCTTATTCTACAACAAAGAAGTTTCCAATAACAAAGAATATTGTGGCAGCTAGGTGGCTCAACTGATTGAGAGCCACGCCTGGAGATGAGAAGATTGGGATTTAAATCTGGCCTGAGACACTTTTTAGCTATGTGATCCTTGGCAAGTCACTTAACCCCCATTTCCTAGTCCTTACTATTTTTCTGCCTTGGAACTGATACACAGTATTGATTCTAAGATGGAAGGGAAGGGTTAAAGAAAAGGAAAAGAATCATTTTAACCCAAGTCAAGTATTTTTTCCCTTCCCCAATATCCTTTGAGATAAAAGATAGATATATAGATTAGAGAGAGAGAGAGATTGAGAATGAGAGGGAGAGAGATCACTGTAGGCATAGATAGATATAGCACATTGCTATAATACACACACACACACACACACACACACACACACACACACTACTACTACTACTACTACTACTACTAATAATAATAATAATAATAATAATAATAATAATAATAATACAAATCATCAACATTTGTAGTGCCCTTCCCTGGATCACTAAAGCAATGACTTAATCCTCATGGATAGATCAACAAGAAATTTTAGATGTATTTAGGGATTTATTAAATGTATTTAGAAAAATTTAGAAATCAAAGAAGAAATCCCATTTAACCAAGTCTCTTCTAAAAACCAGATGAATCAAACTAAAAGCTGAAAAGTATCTAGGAAACCATCTCATCCAGGCCTGTCATTTTACTGATGAGCAAAGAGGTTTGAGTTTAACTAAGATCCCAGCATTAGTCAATAACAGAATGGAGAGTGGAATTCCACTCTCTTGACTCCTAGTGAGTCATTTACTACATTGCAAAATGAGAAGTTTATAGAAGACCTCTGATGTCTCCCTAGGTTCCGATACAATGTCTGTAAGAGATTACTCTTAGTAAGAACCCCTTACCTGCCTCTCTAGGGGGAAATCCTACTAAAAAGTACATACTTCCAGAAAAGTCTCTGCCTCTAGGTGATCTCCTAAGGTCTAGCCTAGATGTCACCAACCCTCTAAAGATAGATATACCAAGTGTGAAGCCAAGAATCTTAGACAATCTTTGCCAAGATGGTTGGTTAGTTTGTGTTAGTTCTGAAGAAGGGAGATGGGACAGCACCATCTGCTGTCAATTCAATGATTTTACTAATCTAATTTGTACTTGAGGTCTTAAGTAACAATTTTTCTTTTATACTTTGCCCTATCTGTTACATAGCATCTTTTCCCTGAGGATTTAATCACTTGATTCAACTTTATAACTATGTCCTAAGATCATGGCTATTGCCATTTTGCAACTGTTGAAAAGTAGGAAATAAAGTAGGAAAGACTAAATAGACCAGCTAAGCACAAAGTTCTCACCTTTTTTGTATAGGGCAAAGTTTGCCAGTAATCACCAAGTATTCTCTTAGACAATTTTAACCTGGCAGAAATGACACAAGTACAGCTTGAGGGAAGAGTTTGAGTGGGTTTTTGTTTGTTTCTTGAAAGTCATCCTTGTGTTTGTTAAAATTTAAAGCAAAGTAAAAATAACAACAACCTTGCCCCCTAGAATTATCCAGTTAATTACTTTAGGAAGAATGAAGTTTTAGTCAAAAAGTAGATTTTTTTAAAATCTCTACTTACTGATGGGATTATTTATTTAGGGAATTTACTAGAAAAAAAGCATAGATATTAATCAAAATAAGTGTTAACTACAGGAAAGTTACAGGCTATATATAATAACAATTTAATATAATATATTGTAATAACAGAATCAGAGGCAATAATAAAAAGGGATATCCTGTTTCAAATAACCACAATATGTATAAAATACCTGGAGAATCAATTTACCAATGCATATAAAGCATTCCTAAATGAAATAAATAACTTAAATAGCTAGAGGAATATTCAATGCTCATGACTGGGCTGTACCAATATAATGAAAATAACATTACTACCAAAGTTAATGAACAAATTTAATGTTTTAATAATGAAGTATTAAAGAAATTCTTTACAAAATTTAGTAAAAATAATAATTATATCAAAATTAATTTGGAAGAACAAAAGAACATAAATATATAGAGAAATATTCCAAAAAGTAGGAGCTACAACATTTATATACCTCAAACTGTTCTAAAGCAGCAGTCACCAAGACAATTTGGTATTATTTAAAAAGTAGAGAAATAAATCAATGGAACAAATTTCAACAAAGAAGAATCAGAAATAATAGAACTCTTCTTGAAAGTTCCTTCACTCTGTCTCCTTGTTGGTTCTTTCACTTTTGTATTCATTTTGTAGTGTTATTTTCAGATTGGTTGGAGAAGATTCTCATGGTAGTTTCAAGTTTCCCTGCTTCTCTGCCATCGTGACTCAGGAACTGCCAATAATAAAACTCAAGAATCCAATGTTCAATAAATCTAATACACAAATTACTTTGGAAAGATTTTATTTTTTTATAAGATCTGCTCGGAAAACTAGGAAATGATCTAGCATAAATAGACTTGGACCAGTACCATATACCATAATCCATAATAAACCTAAGAATAAATTAAAGCATTTCAAAATTCTCTACTAAGAGATTTGTTGTCCAAGATCCAACTTTCAATGGATATGTGTATGTATGTATATATAGGCATATGTGTATATGTATGTATGTATGTATATGTATTGGCATTTGTGACCAAAGATCGTTCTCCCAATAGATAGGATACCCTTTGCTATAGAGTTTCCACTGTGTACACCTCAAAGAAGTCCTTGATTTTAAAAAAAGTGCTTATATACACTAATTTTTTTTAGCACATTTTGTGGCAGCAAAAAAACCTGCCAGCAGAGTTGATGCTCATCAAAAAGGCAATGACAACTAAATTGTGGCTCATGAATGCAATAGAATATTCCTGTGCTAGAAGAAAAACAACTGCTCAATCACATGGGTTGATGGGGACATGATTGGGGATGTAGACTCTAAGAGATCACCCTAATGCAAAAATTAATAATATGGAAATAGGTCTTAATCAATGACATATGTTACTCGATGGCTGAGGGGGGAGGAGAGAGAAAGAACATGAATCAAGTAACCATGGAAAAATATTCCAAATCACTTAAATAAAATGTTTCAATTCTAAAAAATTAAAACTAAATTTTAAAAAAGAATATTCCTGTGCTAAAAGAAAGGGTCAATATGTTATATAAGGTGTACGGATAATATTAGAAAAATAAGTATTATTTTATTAGTTTAGAGATAAGAAGTAAAGTGACTGCTTGAGAAAAGAACTGGAGTTTGAAGAAGAGCTGAGAGAGCATGTTAATTTCAGATGTGACAGTTATAACCATTTTTCTATGTCAATTACTCTCTGGCAGTTGGCAGACACACACTCTGAGACTCTCAGGGCTGGAGGAGGGAACATCTTTGCCTCTCTCTGTCTGAGGGAAAGATCTGAAGGAGCTCAGTGTTTTCCTTTCCCAACTTGGGAATCACTATTGAATATCTATTATGGTTTTTGTAGATTGTTTAACTCTGAGAAGATCAAAGAAAAACCTAATTCTCTCAACCAGCTAGCCTTTGCTATTTTATAATTTGAAGGCAAAGTTAAGATTTATATGGATAATAGGGGTAGTTTTTTATTTAGATAGTATAAATTTGGATTAGTCAAATCAGGGAGTATTAGTGTAGCCTGTGAAACACAGAAGAAGCAGTTCCTTGTGGAACCTGGGAGTTTATTTTGATGGATTTAGAATCCATTAGAATTGGAAATCCTTTATTTATCCTTATATATTTCAATAAACGTTTTATTTTTATACTGAGAGTCTCTTTAGCATCTTTGCGCCTGGCCCTGAAGGGAAGTTCACATATCACTGAGGATACTTTTGATTACCTCTATCAGAAGTATCTGAACAGTTTTGAACCTATATTGGAACAGTTTTTCCATCTAAATAGTTTATTTCATTACTTGTCAATTTATTTTTACAAAGGAGAAGAATGAAAAGACTTGAATGAACTGGCTGGCACAAAGTAAAGTGAAGAAAACAATTCTTATGACTATATCCATGTAAATGTTATTTTTAAAAAGGCAACAACAAAACAATAAAAAAACAATGTTACAAAATTGCAAAGAAGATATCAGAAGACATCTCCCTCCACTCTTTTGCAGACATTGGAGACCAGAGAGAGAATATCAATTGTGAATATTGTCAGTTTCTTTTAAAAATCTATTGATCAGCTTTGCTGATTTTTTTTTCTTTTAAAAACATATTATTTCTTACTTGGAATGAAGGTCTGAAAGGGAAAGAAAGGAAATGAGGAAATGGAGGTGATATAAAAATAATAAACATCAATAAACTTCATTTTTTAAAAGGATGAAGTTAAATGTCTAAATTCAGAGCTTCTCAAAAAGCATCCTAAAGGACAAGCTAAGTAGCATAGTGGATAGAGCACCTGGCCTGGAGTTGGGAGGACCTATGTTCAAATCTGACCGCAGATACTTCCTAGCTATGTGACTCTGGACAAGTTCCTTTACTCTAGTTGCCAAGCCCTCATGATTTTTCTACCTTAGAATTGATAATAAGTCAATAATTACTTAGTAAGACAGATGGTAAGGGTTTTTTTAAAAAAGGGTGTCAGATGCCTGCCATAAGTTTAGGTTAGATGTATAACAGATCCTTGGAAACTTATACTTGGAATCACATGAACAAGCAGAGTATCCCAATTACCCCTCATGGTAAGCAAAAATAATAATAATGCACAAGGAGCAAAAAAAGACATTCAGAATCACTGATTTCAACCTCATTTTAAGTACCCCTTTAAGTATTTAAATACAGAAATGGAGGACAAGAAGCAGGCCATCAACTTGGGTTGAGGTGGATGTTGTTAAACACACAAGCAAAAAATAACAATCCCATGAGATTGTGAGCTCCTTGATGTCAGGGATCATCTTTTGCCTCTTTTTCTGCCTAGCACAGTGCCTGGCACCTAGAAAGTGTTTAATAAACATTGACTGATTATTGATTTGAGTGAACATCTTTTTTTTTTTTAAGAAGTAACCCTTAGAGATAGTTTTTCCATTGATATGAGATTAATTCAATTGGGGGTAAGAGATAGTGTTGTTTGGAGTCTAGATCTGTGATTGCATCAGCAGACATCAACAACTGGAATGGAAACCTCTCCAAGCATGCAGATGGGCAGCTTATTAGATCAGCAACTCAACTCTGACTTACAACTTCAGGAGGTTGCCTCCAGCACAGAGAGTTCAAGTAGCTATTTTTGTTCACCCAGGCACTGTGTCCCAAACAAGATTTAAAACCAGCTCTTCCAGCCTCCAAGTTCAGTGGCCCTCTATGATGGCATTCTGTTTCTAAAGCCAAGTAGTTACCAAATGCATTTCCCCCCTTGCTTTAGATGTTGGAAAATCCAATGCTAAACTTACTTTAGAACTGCAATCTGCAATGTTTCACATGACTTAAATCTAAAAATATTAGAAAGGAATTTTTCATTCCCCTGAAACTGAAGAAATGTTTTATATCATTTTTAATATCAAAGGAAAAGTTTATATTTTGGTACCTCAAACCTTTTATACTTCAAGGTTCTCTTTGCTGGAAAATCTGAGTTCAAATCCAGCCTCAGATACTTACTAGTTGTTTGACCTTGGACAAATCACTTAACCCTGTTTGCTTCATTTTCCTCATCTGTAAAATGAGCTCAAAGAGGAAATGACAAACCCCTCCAGTATCTTTACCAGGTTTGCCAGGTTTGGAGGTTGCCAGGAAAACCCCAAATGGAGACATGAAGAGTCATATAGGACTGAACAATAAGAAGTCCAATCAAAGCATGCTTTCTACTGGCATAGCCTTGAACAATAAAGGGTCACCAATAGGTAATGATAGTGTATTAGCACAGTGCTTTCAATAAAGCATGTGTTTTGTTGTTGTTGAGGGAGCAATTTTATCTTAATAATATACACACTAGTCAAAAATACTACCTTAAATATTGGCTTATGCCCACAGGAAAACTCAGTTTTCATTTCCAAATTTGAGAAATAAGGATGGCCTTCTGGATTCTCTATGACTAGTGTGCTAATTGTTCATCATAACCTATATTTAAAAAAAACAAGGAAACAAACAAAAAACAAAATTGGTGTTTCCGACTTGTCTGAAATAAATCAGTAATAATAATAGTAATGGTGAATTCCATGAAGGAAGAGGGTGATGATAGCTGTAATACACACATGCCTGGTAATATTTTATTTAAAATCTGGCAGTATTAAATAAAGACTTGAAAGTCCTTTTCTATCAAGGAGAAAAATACATGCCTGTTCTTTCCTACTCTTCTATCTTGGAATTAATTGATTCCAAGGCAGAAGGTAAGGCTATATATAAGGACAGTTACTTCCATGGCATTGAAATTATAATATTCCAGTCTTGGACAGTTGGCTAAATAGACAGTTTGTATATTGTCACTTCAATTCTATTGTCAACTTCTTGAGGGCAGGGACTGTTTTTGCTTTGTTTTGTATGCCCTTCACTAAGCACAGTCCCTGGCATATGGTAGGTACTTAACAAATGCTTGTTGACTTGAAGACATTTAAACAATTAAAATGTCAATGAATGTATATAAAAATGGGGGAAGAGTGTTATAATGCTTAGATCTTAGAGAATAATTCAATAGATACAAAAATATATATAATTAGACAATTATTCCAATAAAGTAAAAAAGATTATTTCCTTCTCCCAGGTTTCCACAAAACCAATGAAAGATCTAAAGTCATATTAAGCTGATCTAAGTGGCTTTTCCTTATTCAAAAAGGATTTTATGAGGATGTGATTGACTGAAAAACAGACCGTGCCCTCAAAAGTTGACTGTCTAATTGGAAAAACAACATACAGATAACTGTATATAAATACAACACAAGACACATTGGAGATTATCCCAGAGGGAAGGTATTGACTTTAAGGAAGACTGGGAAAAGCTTTTTGCAGAGATGGGATCAAAAGGATTTTATGTGAATGTGATAACAACCCTCAGGTATCTCTCAAAACACTGAAACCATGTTTAGAAAGTTGCTCTGTCACCTTGGGCAAGCCTCAAACTCTGTGGGTCTCAGTTTCCTCATCTGAGAAGTGAAGAAATCAAATGTGATCATCTCTAGGTTGTTGTCACCAAAAATTCAAACTGGAATAATTTCCATATAAATTCTTTTTTGTTTAATTTTTATGTAATTAATTAATTTAGAATATTTTTCTATGATTACATGATTCATGTTCTTTCCCTCCCTTCCTCCTTTCCCCATCCCAAAGCCAATGAGCAATTCCACTGGGTTTTACATGTGTCATTGATCAAAACCTATTTCCATATTATTGATATTTGCACTAGAGTGATCACTTAGAGTCTACATTCCCAATCATATCCCCACCAAACCATGTGATCAAGCAGTTGTTTTTCTTCTGTGTTTCTAGTCCCACAGTTCTTTCTCTGAATGTGGATAGTGTTCTTTCTCCCAAGTCCCTCAGAATTGTCCTGGATCATTGCATTGCTACTAATAGAGGAGTCCATTACATTCGATTGTGACACAGTGTCTCTGTGTACAATGTTCTTCTGGTTCTGCTCCTTTTACTCTACGTCAATTCCTGGAGGTCATTCCAGTTCACATGGAATTCCTCCAGTTCATCATTCCTTTTAGCACAATAATATTCCATCACCAACAGATACCATAATTTGTTCAGTCATTCCACTATTGGAGGGCATCCCCTCATTTGCCAATTTTTTGCTACCACAAAAAGTGTAGCTATGAATATTCTTTTTTTTTTCTAAAAACCCTCACCTTCCATCTTGGAATCAATACTGTGTAGTGGTTCCAAGGCAGAAGAGTGGTAAGGACTAGGCAATGGACATTAAGTGACTTGCCCAGGGTCACACAGCTGGGAAGTGTCTGAGGCCAGATTTGAACTTAGGATCTCCCATCTCTAAACCTGGCTCTCAATCCACTGAGCCACCCAGCTGCCCCCTATGAATAGTCTTATATAAGTATTTTTCCTTATTATCTCTTTGGTGTACAAACCCAGCCATATAAATTCTTATAGCCCATCTTACTGCTCATTTTGTTTAACTTCCCACAAGAAGTAGAAAAAAGAAAATAAATGAAAGTGCTCAAATAATTCAGTTCAGTGGTGACAGTGTCCATTTCAAACTTTTAGTTCAACTGTTCAATATCATTCCTTGCCTTCATCAGTTGGAATTAGTCAAGTTAAGGAGGGCAAAGACTGGAATTCAGATGATAGATCTTTGACAGTCAATTTGTGAGATTTTTATTTCTAGAAAGCCCTATTATTTTTAAATGAAAAGAAAAACCTTTTAATATCCTCTATAATGTCATAACTTTTAAAAATCTAGATATTCATTCTATCTATGTTATCAAAAATTATTTTATGTGAGTTTTCTTTACATTTTTCCTTCTGAATCTTTTATTTTTAAAGAAAGAGTATCGGTGTGGGGTAGAGCTATTTATAACCTAAGTTTTAAAGGACTTACTTCAAAATATCAATTAATGTTTGATCACTTCAATGGGGGATGTACCCTTCAACAAGGCTCTCTGAGTCATAATCTTAGAGGTGGTAGTTGAAGAACTTAGCTGTTCTCTAACCCAGATCAGAAATCATCCACATCTCATTCTCTGTGACTCTTGCTCAAATCTTATGACAAACATTCCACAAAACTGTACCCAATGTACTAAATGTTATCCTTTGAGTCTTTTAATGTTTTATGGAAACCAATACAAAATTGATGTCTCTAGTACCATAGCATGCACCCTCATTCATAATGTGGCACAAATGGCTTATTGCCATTGTGGTCCTTTCTGTTGCCCTTCAGAAACTTGTGATTTCATTTCTTCTCACCTTGTGCCATTACATGATTTATAGTCATAGAACACAATTAAGAGCATAATGAGGTCTTAAAACATTGTGGACAGAGAACTAGCTTTGGAATTGGGAAGTCAGGATCAAAGTCCTGAAACTGGCAAAAACTAGTTATATGATAATTTAACCTCTTGGCATCCCCAGGTTATCTCTAAGACTTCATGATTCAAAGTAGAACAGATCTACTTTGTAATAGAGTAATTTATTATACCACTGCAATCAAAGGTTCATTCCAAAAACAAAGGAGCATGTTAAAATTTTGTTGTTTTTAATGATACTTTGACACAGAGAGCAGTTTGTCATCTATGATAAGACTAATATTTACCAGAATTTTTCTTTCTCCACACTGTGAATTTTAAAACTACTCCACCCTACTCAGACTGTACTTTAGATTTGATTTAGCTATTTCCTGATTTGTAACAATGGAGATTCTTGGTCTAACAGAATCAGGCCTTGGGAACCCTACATTGTTCCACCCTACTTAGTTTAAAAAGGTCAGGAATGTCTGCACCCATTTTTCACCTTTATTTCCTTCATGACATTTCCTTGTATGTACAGTATATACCTTCTTTCATAGCAAGAGGAATATGAAAATATGTACTATATGACAGCACTGGAACAACCTATATCAGGTTATTTACTGTCTTGGGGGAGGAGAAAGAGGAAGAAAGAGAATTTGGATCACAAAATATCAGAAAAATATTGTGAAAAAGCTGTTTCTAGGGGGCAGCTGGTTGGCTCAGTGGATTGAGAACCAGGCCAGAGATGGGAGGTCCTGGGTTCAAATCTGGTATCAGACACTTTCTGGCTGTGTGACCCTGGACAAGTCACTTGACACCCATTACCTAGCCCTTACCACTCTTCTGCCTTAGAACCAATAGCCAGTATTGATTCTAAGATAGTAGGTAAGGGTTTTTTTTTTTAATTGTTTCTACATGTAATAAAATATAAAAGAAACAGACAAAAAAAAGTTAATAAAGACAATCACAAAAAGGCACCATTTTGATTTCATAAAATCAAAAACTTTTACACTGACAAAATCAATTCCATAAGCATAAGAAAACAAACTATCAATTAGGAAATCTTTGCATCAAATATCTCTGATTTTTTTTAATTTATCTCAAATAAACAAGGACTCACATGTAGAAAATCAAAATCCATTTCCAAAAGATAAATAGTCAAAGGAGAAGAGCAAAGTTTCAGAAAGAATAATTTCAGGGGAAGCTAGATGACAGTATTTATAAGAGGATTCAGCAGCAGGGTAGATGATAAGGCTCAGGGACACTTTGACCAAGAGTGTAAGCAGCCATGACTCTGATCAATGGCTATTAGAAAGCATGTAGTCAGCCAAAGGGTTAAAATGGAGCATTGTTCTCCCGTCATAGTAAAAATGGAGGAGATCAGCATCCAAGCCAGTGGGGGCTGTCTAGTATCTGATGGGACCTAGGTAATGGAGGCTGTGGTAGAGGAAAGGAAAAGTTCATTACAACCTGCTCCTTCTGGGCAATTTGGTTTATAAGAAGGAAAAAGTTCCAAATCCCTAATAATAATAATTACCACTAATACAGAGAAATGTCAGTTAAAACTACACAGCTCTTATTTCAAACTCAATTTGAGAAGATAATAAAAGATGGAAGACAAAGTTGGAGGCAGTACTGTAGAAATATGGGCACATTCAAATGGTGTTCATTTATTAACATCTTACAATAGAATAGCAGGGACCATTTAATTTTGTCTCAGTATTTCCAACACACAGTAGATACCTATATATAGATTGATGTATAGAACTATGAATTAGTCCACCTATTCTGCGTAAACATTTCTTATCATTTAAGGATTTTAGCCAAACTGTAGATACCCTTTGACCTAGTAATCCCACTACCATACTAGACACATACCCCAAGGAGATCAGAGATAGAAAGACCCTCTATATACCAAAAAAAAAAGTCATAGCAGCAACTTTCTTTCTGTTTTCAAAAAAAAAACCAACCTATTGGAGAGAGAGGGAAGAGAGTGAGTATCAAACCAGCTGAACAAATTATAACATATGAATGTAATAAGATAATATGTAATTAGATTAGTGTAAGAGGAATTTAGAGAAATATAGAAGATATATATCAACTGATACAAAGCTAGCAAAACCAGAACAATATATATAATAATTTAAACAAAATCAATATTAAAGGGTTTTTGAACTCAAGCTCATTCTCAGAACCGGAAAATAGATGATTAAACATACATTACTGCTCTTTAAAGTACATGTATGTTGTCAGATGAAGTCACTATTGGTGGATTTGGCACAGTTGTTTTTCTTGTTAGAAGGAAGAAATGGATGGTGGTTATAGAGAAATTACTACAGCATAAAGACAAGAGGCATCAATAATTATTTTCTTTTTCAAGATACTATTCAATTTACCAAACTGAACCAGTCAGTTCTCCTGTGGCCCATTCCCTTGAGCATTTGCAGTACTTGTCTAAAATATACACATTTACTATGTACTAACTCACTGGGCTACCCAAACAACTACCCGCTAGGTGTGAGGTAATTATCACCCACTTGCTTTTTCTTGTGTGAACTAAATCTATAATTATTTTTTAAACCCTTACCTTCTTTCTTAGAGTCAATACTGTGTATTGGTTCCAAGGCAAGAGAACCGTATGGGCTAAGCAATTGGGGTTAAATGACTTGCCCAGGGTCATATGGCTAGGAAGTATCTGAGATCAAATTTGAACCCAGGCCTGGCTCTCCATCCCCTGGACCATCTAGCTGCCCCCTATGTCTACCATAGCTATTATTGCAAGATTCTGTAGTAATGTTGCAGGACTTAACATTATCAGCATAGTGGCATACACAAAAATGATATACACATTTGAATAATTATCTATAATCCTCTTGGGTGAAATGTAGCTTCCAAAGCTTTGGCAAGCATATATATCTTTGTTCTATGCATTGACTGATACCTATTATCAGAGCTTTGATGAATATAAGTATGTCTGTGTTCACATCTATCAAGAAAATCTCGGATCATTTCCATATGTGATTAGAAGGTTCCTTGATAGAGATAAGCCCTTAAAACTGTGTTTTGTCCTTCTAAATGAAATACTTTTTGGAATCAATACAAAATAAGTGCAGAGGCAACTTAGAACGTGGAACCATCATCAACTCCTGTGGATTTAATTTTCACCTTTATGTAACTGATTCAACAGTTCTATAGTCTCTCCTGAACTTCAAGACTATATCAAATGGTTTTTTGTCTATTTCCCAATAAACACTCAGGGCAAGTCACTTAACCTTAATTTCCTCATCTATAAAATGAATAATATTAGCATCTATCTCCCAGGATCGAATGAGATTGTCAACATGGAAATCTAGAAGCCCCCAGTTTATTTAGTTTGAGGGTAGAAACCCCAGGTTTTGACCTTGTCACTAGAGAGGTTTCCCCCTGAGGGAAGGTCCCTCTTCACCAGACAATAGACATCCACTTCAGGTGGGAGATAAACCCAATCTGAAGTCAAGTGACTCTTTGTTCCCAGAAGCCTTTCTGGGTATATCACACCCCCCCTTCCAAGGATTGAACTAGGGACCTTTAGCTTGTGAGACTGAGAGGCTACCTACTGTGCCAAAGCTGAAATGGATGTCCATTGTCTGGTGAAGTGGGACCTTCCCTGAGGGGGTGGGGGTGGGGGTGGGGGGAACCTCTCCTGTGACAAGGTCAAAACCTGAGGTTTCTACCCTCAAACTAAATAAACTGGGGGTTTCTAGATTTCCATCTTGAAAAGATAATATTGTAAAGTGCTTAACACAGTGTCTGACATATAGTAAAAATAGTAAATATAGATAATATTTAGAAAAACACAGTTAAACAAAAGAAACAAAAAATTAAAAAATAGTTTAACTTATCTTTCTGTGAATGCAGTACATTTCCTTCACAACTCATTGTTTTAGCCATCTTTGAATAAATTATAATTAATCCGTTTCTGATCTAGAAAGATTTGGAAACCCAAAAAAGCCCTTTTATTATCCTTCCTCTTATGTTACTTCTATATTTTCCAACATATTGGCAGAAGTCCAGAAAAAAAAAAGTCACACTGGACCTTTGGGAGGTTATCCAAGCACTTGGTAAGTTTTGAATAACAATTCAAGAGAAACTATCTTTGGAGGAATATGTACAATAGCTTCTGCTCTATAAGAATGACTGTTTCCTAGGCAGGTATGGAATGAATATAAAAACGATTAGGAATTTACATATCTAAAAATAACTATCAGTTAGTTCAGTTAATTTAAGTTCAGTCTGATTCAGTTAATGCCCCCATTTGGGGGGTTTTGGGCAGGGATACTGGAGAGGTTTGCCATTCCCTTCTCCATATTATTTTACAGATCAAGACACTGAGGCAAATAGTGACTACCCCAGGGTTACACAGCTGTTAAGTGTCTAAGGCCAGATTTGAGCTCAAGAAGATGAGTCTTCCTGACTTCAAGGCAAGTGTTCCGTTCACTCTGCCATCTAGCTATTCTTATATGCCTGGTATCAAGAAAGTTTAATAAAATGAATGATTGTACCCATTCACTGATGCACCAATAGAGTATCAATGTGACCATTTTTCCTACTACCCTTCCAATATTTACCATTATCATATCATCTTTGCGAGTCTAATAAATGTGAAGTGGTATCTCAGAAATGCTTTCATTTACATTTCTCTAATTAGTAATGATTTGGAGCATTTTTTCATGTAACTATAAATAGCCTAGATTTCTTCCTTTGATAACTTCCTGCATATCCTTAGACCATTTTTCAATTAAAGAATGGTTGTTAATCTTATAAATTTGAATCACTTTTTTTAGGAATTAAACTTTATCAAAGAAACTAGCTAAAAATATTTTCTCAGTTAATTGCTTCTCCTTTAATCTTAGCTTCATTATATTTGTTTCTCTAAAACCTTTTTTATCTTACATAATTAAAATTATCCATTTTGTCTTCTATGATCTTCTTTATGCCTTGTTTAGTCATAAAATTTTCTTCTAACCAAAGATATGATAGGTAATTTTCTCTATTTTTCTAATGTATTTATGATGTGACCCTTTATATCTAGATCAAATCTTCATTTAGAGTTTATTTATCTTGGTATAGAGTGAGTCTAACCTTCTGTCCAATTTTCTCAGAAGTTTTTATCAAATAGTGAATCCTTACCCCGGTAGGTAGGATCTTATAAAATATTAGACTACTAGACATATTGACTTCTATATGCTATGTACCCCATCTGTCCCATTGATCAATTCTACTGTACCCCCATCAGTTCAACTGATCAATCTCTCTATTTTTAACCAATACTAAATTGTTTTAAGAAGCACTAATTTTCTCCCCAACTAATAAATAGTCAAAGGATAGGAATATCTTCTTTTATAAGAATAAAATCCAAATGAAGAATGTAACCATATTTTAAAAAATGAAATACAAATTAAAAATAATTCAAAGTACTATCTCAGACCCTTCAGATTGGTAAAGTTCACAAAAAAGGAAAATGACAAATACTGGAGGACCTTTGGGAAAACAGGCTAAAATAATGAGCTGTTGCTGGAGTAATAAACTCCATTTGTAGATTTCAAACAGCCATCTAGAAAGCAGTTTGGAATTATGTCCAAAAAAAGCTACTAACCTGTACAAAGTCTTAGAACCAATGATGCTAACACAACATTTATATCCTAAAGAGATCAAAGAAGGAGAGAAAAGATTCTGCATGAAGCAAGATTATTTAGAGCAGCTCTTTCTGTGGTGGCAAAAACTGGAAACAGAGGGGATAGTCAATCAATTAGAAGAAGTCTGAACAAGTTATGTGATGGAATAGGATTGTGCTGGACAGAACAGATTTCAGAGAAACTTGGGAAGATCTATAGGAAGAACCAAAAGGATCAGCTATTAATAATAGAAATTCTACAAAGACAAACAACCTTGAAAGACTTGAGAATCAACAAAGTAATGAACAACAAATCCAGAGGATTCATAATGATGTACACTACCTACCTCCAGATAAAGAACTGATGGACTCAATACACACTGAAGCTTTTCTTCTTCTTTTTTTTTTGGGGGGGGGGGGCATGGTTGTTTTGTTATAAATATTTGTAACAGGTTTCGTTTTTTCAGTGGGAAGAGGAGAGAGGAAAAGAATTCAGAGCTGAAAAGAAAATAGATTTCCCCCCATTTGTTTATGTCTGTTTTCAATGTGGAATCAGATTCTACATTGATATTGTCTTTATTTCTACATATTCTAACCCTATAGTTAAATTTACATGGATCTTGTAGCTATCTTAATAGAATTCCAAATATTTTATACTTCCTATAGTTATTTTAAATGGCACTTTTCTTTCTGTCCCTTCGGAGATTTATTGGTGTTTTATTGAAATGCCATTTATAAAACCATTTGGAATTATTCACAAGAAGTTACTAAAAAGAACACACCTTCTGATAAAGCTATTCCATTGTTAGGCCTAGGCCCCAAAACAGATAAAAGAACTAGGAAAAGGTCCTCTGTGCCCTAAAATAATTTACAGAAGCTCTTATTGTGATGTCAATAAACCTGGAAACTAAAGGGATGCTTATCAATTGAGGAATGGCAGAATAAGGAGTGGTATGTGAATGTAATGGAATACTATTGTGCTGGAGAAAATGAAGAAATAGATTATTTTAAAGGCATGGTAAATAAACTTTATGAGGGCCTGGAGTTAGAAAGACTCATCTTCCTGAGTTGAAATCCAGCCTCAGATATTTGCTAGCTGCAGGATCCTGAGCAAATCACTTAACCTTCTTTGCCTCAGTTTCCTGTCAACGTGGAAATCTAGCAATCCCCAGTTTATTTAGTTTGAGTGTAGAAACCCCAGGTTTTGACCTTGTCACAGGAGAGGTTTCCCCCTGAGGGAAGGTCCCTCTTCACCAGACAGTGAACTTCCTGGTAGTTTGGGTGGGAACAGCTAATCCCATCCAATATTAAGCATCCCCTTTGTCCCAATGGCTTCTCCCCCTAGGCTAAGGTCCACTACCAAGGTGGCCCAGTCCTAAATTTGGTCTTTCCCTTTTGTGTCCATTGTAGGGCATCAGCCCCTCACTATTATTCCTGTCTGGAACTCTTCATTTTCCTTTCTTACCATTGTAAAGTCAATCAACTGTCCCTCTAATCCTAAACCCCCCAGGTCCTCTAGAGTGGTATATAGGTTCCCCAAGTTCTTTTGTTCCTCGGAGTCCATCCTGAGTCAGTGGCACTCCCAGGGGCTGGTGACCAGGGCGTCTTGACTCTGTGCAGTCTTGGAAAGCAGCTCTGTTGTCGTATTAGTAGCGCTAACCCCTTTTCCCTTGATTAAAGAGTGATTTTGACTATTTAATAGTTCTGTGTTTTTTCTAGTTGACATTCCTCATCTATAAAATGAGCTAGAGAAGAAAACGGCAAACTACTCCAGTATCTTTGCCAAGAAAACCCCAAATGGGCTCATGAGAGTCAGACAGGGGTGAAAAGTACACAAGTATCACAACAGTATTCTTAATATATCACTACCCTCCTCCTGATCTATAATCTAGCCAGAATGTCAGTATTTGCTACTGAAATGAACAACAACAAGGCTTGTCGGAATACATGCAGAATAATGTAAGCAGAATCAGAAGAATGATTTGTGCTAAAATTCAGTATTATAAAAATGACGAATTTTGAATAATTGTACAATCTTACGAAAAATGAAATGAATAGGAAAAGGGAGAACAATTTCTACAACTAACACAACATTGTAAAGACAAATAACTTTCAAAGCTATAAGGACAATGATCAAAGTAATGGCCAAACAGGACTCCAAAGGATCAGAGATGAAATGTAATGGTTATTTCCTGACAGTGAGGGGGAAAATGGAATACTTACATACATACACACCTGTGTAAACCTTTACCTTCTGGCTTACAGGGCACTTCCTCAAATTGTGACTAACAAATGCTGAGAACTTCCTCTAATGGTGAATAACAAATGCCCAACCATTCACAGATAAATCCCCTTTTTAGGAGAGCCAAGATTTAAGCAAGTCTCCCCAAAGGGATTCTTTCATTGTAAAATAGTGTTGAATCATTTGACCTTGGCTTTCCTAAGAACACATTCAAGCTCATTAACATCTTTAAGAAATTGGAGAATAGCTTCATAATGGATACATCAGCAAATCCCTATCTTATAGGAATGACCAGGGAATTGCAGACAGAGACAAAGAGAGGAAGGGTTCTGGATTGAATAGGACAAAAGAATACTCGAGATTGGGATTTAAGAGTTGGTCGGGTGCCTCAGACTCCTGCCTGGGGCAATTTCCAAACAGACTTCCTTAAGACTGCCAAACTTTGGTAAGAATGGGAAGGAGTAGGAGGAACCAACCTTTAGATAGTAATAACTTTTCATAACTTGAGAATAACATACTAATTTCTCACTTTGCACAGTAGAAAGTAAAGAAAATAGATTTATGTTCATCAATTTTTTAATTAATTTTTAATTAAGAGGAGTTGAAGGGGTCCTACCGATGTGGAATGTGGATTGCATTTTCAAATGAAGTTTTTGTGTTGTTTCTTTTGCTTAATTCTTTTTTCCTTTGTTCCAAGAAACCTCTCCTGGTATAGAAGCAATTTGTAAAAGTTTGCAATGTGAAAATAAACCATAGCAATAATACTTTCAGAAAGAAGCAAATCTAATCAAATGACCCTCTAACTTTTTTTTAAAAGATGGGGTGTGTTGACTGGGAAAAAACACTCTTTACTCAAGGGCAAAAAGGGGTTCAGCACGAGCTGCTGCACAGAGTCTGAGGATTGAACTCAGCCACTCTGGTCACTGACCCCTGGGAGTGCCACAATGCTAGATGGACTCCAGAGAACAAAAGAATTTGGGGAACCTCCATACCGTTTGGGGAGTCCAGGGGCAGGGAAAGATGATTGACTTTGCTATATCTACAAAGAAAATGGGAATGTTTCAACTACATGGACAGGATACAATCCAGCTTGGGAAAGGAATCATAGCTACAGGCTAGGGTGTAAAAGATGGGGCTGCTCACAATGGATACTAAAGGATGGTTCCAGCCCAGGTGTGGATCTTCTACGGAAAAGGTCTGTGATACAATGGGGAGACAACCTAAAAAAAGAGGATCCTTAGCATATGCTTATCTCACCCAACTAGGATAGTCTTTCCCCTGAGGGTCTGCCACTCAGTCTGAAATTACTAGTTTGGTTTTGGGGTCTCCAATCTACAAGCTAGTCCTGAAAATTGGGGTTCACCAGATTCCCACTAGGCCACAAGTTTGGGGTTCCTAGATTTCATGTTGACAGGTGTTAAGGGAGAAGACCACCCTCATAACTGCCAGGTTAAATACCACACAATGATGCCACTTTACGATGTAGGCTGTGTTGAGAAACTCAAGATAATCAGAGAAAAACCCCAAGAGAGATGACAACAGTAAAACCAATGGCCTGAAATGGTGATAGATAGTTCCCCAAATTGAAGCTGTCAACTTGGAACCTGGAAACCCCAAGTTTGCCCTTTTGTCCCAAGAGAATTTGCCCAGAGTGAGATCTCTAACTCTAGACCTTAAAGTATTTGATGGTCCCAGGTAGGTGGGGCTAACAGGAGCTAATCAAATGTTAAATATCCTTTTGTCCTGGTAGTTTCTCCAAAAGTATCAAGGTCCATTTCTAGACAGTCCAGTCCTAGGCTGGACCCTTTGCTTTGTACCCATTATAAGTAAGCTACTCCCTAATGCACCTGCCCCTGCCTATGGTTCCTTTCCCAAGCCTGATAGTATTCTGTCTGTGTGGTTTGGACACTCACATTTCCTTGTAACCATGGTAATGTCAATGGATCATACTTCTCAGTCCCTCGTTCCCCTAGAGGTATATAAATTCCCCACGTTCTATGGTTCATGGGAGGATAATCTAGTGCTGTTATCCTCTCAGAGATACCAGTGGCAGCTGAATAATGAACACTATCTCCTGATTAAAGACTTGTTTTTTCTGACTACTTCATAGTTCTGTGTTTTTTCTAAGTTAAAAAAGCCATAAGCAAGATAAATTACTGGTCATTACTCTCGTTCCTGCCTGAATATCCCAAATAGCCATGGAGAAAGGCATCATGGATCCTGGAAGCAGCACTGTCTTCTTCCATCTCTCAGCCTCATGGCTTCTCTGAAGACGCCCCTTCCAAGGCTGCCAGATAGCAAGGGCTTGCTGTGGTCTTGTGTTTTCTCTGTATTTGTCTTGTATTTCAAATACATCTCTCGGGGAGGGATTATACTGGAGAAAAGATGGAGCAACGTTTTGGTAGTTTCTGTTTTCTCTGTAAAAGAGAATGCCTATCCTTTCGAGAATTGGAAAGAACTAAAAAAATGGAGCTCTATCTTATCAACAACCTTTCTAAAACAGGGTACCTAGAACCATACCCAATAATCCAGGGGCATCTAATCAGGACAAAGTTCAGCAAGATTATATTCTCCTTATTCCAGGGAGCTCTACTTCTCCAGGAAGCCCAAGATCACCTTAGGTTCTTTGACTAGTGCTTCACATTGTTGGCTCCTGTTGACCTTTCAGACTTAACAAAAACTTTCCCTTTTGGGGCTGGATACCTAAGATAAGTATGGAGATAGGAAGAATAATCTTAGTTGCTCTTAAGTCAATTCAAGTCACCCAATCCAGATGACCTAAATCTTCTGATATTTGAAAGGACACAGAAAAAAGAAGAGAGAACACAAACTTGAAGAAGGGGGAGGTATTTGCAAAGCCAGCACCCAGGATTGGGAGAAAACAAAAAACATCTCTTAGAGAAGGCAGGATTTGAGCTACATCTTAAAGGAATCTGGGAAAGGCAGAAAGAAGGTAAAGGTAGGACCAGAGACCATTTCAGGCAGGCGAGGTAGACTTTCTGAAATGCAAAACCATGCCCTATCTATTCCCTTTCTGGCTCAGCTCAGAACTTCCCTCCTGGCACAGAAGTAACCTATCACCCATAAACCAGAGGGTAACATGAGAGCTATGGCAATATTCCAGAAATGAGGAGATCACAGATAGGGCTGATTGCTGGCAGTGGGAGTACAGAGAAAAGGAAATATATGAGAGATGCTGAGAAGGCAGAAAATGATAAGATCTGGCCACAGATTGCATAAGCAAGTGAGCATGAGAAAGGAGTCTAGTCAGATTTGCAGAGGACCCTATTTGAGGAGGGCTAGATTAACATAATGGACTCTGGTAATGAGACCCAGAGATTTCAATAGGTTAGAATGGATTGAATATAATAAAACAAAATTCAATGGGAATAAGTATAAGATCTTAGACATAGGCTTAAGAAATTGACTTTATCCCTACAAAATAAAGGGAGTATGGTTAGATGACAGTTTATCTGAAAGTGATCAGTAAGTTTTGTTGGACTGAACAATCAATACAAGTCATCAATATAATAATTCTAGCCAAAAAAAAAAAAGAATAGGCAATGTAATCCTGAACTGCTTTGAGAAACACAGCTTCCAGGAATAAAGAAAAGATTAACTGGAGAAGAGAAGGCTGGAGGAGGGCAAAATAGCTATCTTCAGATATTTAAAAGATTGTTGTTCAATAGAGTCATTATTCTGTTTGGCTCCAAAGGATAGAACTAGAAGAAATGGGGGAGGCCAGGTAAAGACAAATTTAGCCTAAATGACAACTTTCTATCAATGACAGCTATCCCAAAGTTAACTGGCTACTTTCACAGGAATGGTTGACTCCTTACTGATACAAGGTAATTACTGAGGGGCTATTTTATAATCAGGATTCCTTCCCCACAATGGAAGAGACTAGAGAGTCAATCAGATCCCTTCAACTCCTGAAATTCGAAGATTTTTTAATTTTTATTCTGGTTCTATGGCTACCAATGGAAGCTTTTCTCCACTGAGTTATCCTTAGACATTTTGTTTCTGGGCTAAAAACAATCTTTACTTAATTTTGTTTATCTTCATGTGACAGTCATTCTACTATATTTACCACTCTCCTAAACTTAGTAACTTAGGTTCCTTTTGATCTACCCATGAAGCTTTTCCATTAGAGAATGACGTTTCATCCATCCTATTAACATGATCTCCTATTTCCAATTAGTATAATTAATAGACAAGAACTGTTCAGTTGTATGCAATTCTCTCTTTTTATCTAAACTATTTAAAGTATTACAGGATTTCAAAACTTAAAACTACACAAAGACTTTAGGGACTACCTGTTATCTAGCCCTACTATGTTAAGAAAATAAAGTGATCACTCTTAACAAGGAAGATTTTATGTGGGAAAAGTTTAATTTTTCATTTCGGTCCCAAATGTTTCTATTCATATTAGTTTGGGGTTAGAGGAGGGGATGGGACTCAAACAAAGAAAGACATTTTTTTTCAGATATATTCTCCTGGTTTATATAAAATGTGTCAAACAAAAAGAAGCATTGCCCTGGAAGGCATGAAACCCTCCTTAAAGAAAACTAATATCTGTGAAGTACTTAGCTTAGTGCCTGCCATGTAGTGTTGTTATTGTCTAGTCAATTTATAGCCATGCCAAACTCTTTGTGATTCCATTTGGGGTTTTTCTAGGCAAAGATACTGGAATAGTTTGCCATTTCCTTTTCTAGCTCATTTTATGCATGAGGAAACTGGAAAACAAACAAACAAACAAACAAACAGGGTTAAATGACTTGCTCAGAGCCACACAGCTACTAGGTATCTGAGGCTAGATTTGAACTCAGGTCTTCCTGATTCTAGGGCCAGCACTCTATACACTATACCACCTAGCCACCTCTGGAATTTACTAGGCACTATTTAAAAGCTTATTCCTTTTTCTCCTTGCTTTCCTAAAACCAGTTGTAATTACCAACTACCTTAATAGCTCCAAATAAAATCTCTAATCATTTATTTGATTGACAAGTTACAACCCAGTCTTAGATGCCTATATGCATTGGTACAGATGGATATTCCTTCATATGGTGCCAGGCACAACTCCTTTGTACTTTTTCATTCTAGGTCAATCTGTAAATCCCCATTGAAGAATTATACAACATGATGGAAAGCTTGCTCTAGTTCTTTTAATATCTTGAAGGTACCAATTTTGCATTCGGGCAAAATGTCTATTATCTCTTATTCTTCTTGTATGACTACCTACTTTTCTAGTCATATTTATCCTCTTTTTTTTTAACCTTTACTTTCTGTCTTAAAAGTAAGACAGAGGAGTCATAAGGACTAGGTAATTAAGGTTAAGTGATTTAAATACCCAGTTATTCTTATAAGTAAGAAGTGTCTGGGGTCAGATTTGAACCCAGGATCTCCTGCTTTCAGATCTGGATCTCTGTTCTTTGAGCCTCCTATATAGCCTTAATGCCACCCTTCATGCCATTTTTCATGAAAAAGTTAACGCAATTAATATGCTACAGATTCCTGACATTCACTCAGTAGTTCTACCTTGGGGTCACTCAAAATTATGGTTCTTCTGAGAGTGTAGCATTTACCATGATTTTCAGTCATATAGCATCACTGAGAGAAAATTGAATTTTTCAAAACCTGGCAGCAGCTTTGAATGAATAAAACACTACCCAATTTCCTGAATTAGATCAAGCCCCATCTCCCCCTGTTAAGTCCCTAAGAAAAATAAATCACAAAAGACAGACAGAAATGGGCAGGGATAAATAGACTTCCTGTCAAGATGGCAGCTTAGAAGCAGCGAAAGTTCAGACCTCGGAAACCCTTCCTTACCGATCGCAAACTGAGAGCTCCTAGGACACCAAAATTCAAGCTGAACAACAGGACAGACCTGGGGAACACTCCTCCTGGACCTGGATCAAAAGGTAACGCCCCCCCAAAAGCCAGAACCCTAGATCACTTGGATCTAAGGGGTAGGCAGAAGGAAGGTCCCAGGACCCATCCCTCCCAGCCCAGAGTGCTGAGCCCATGGCAGCAGCAAGAACCTCAGGGCCAGCAAAGGGGCCTCAGGGCTGGCTATTCTGAAGGACTCGCCTTGAAAGCAACCTGAGCCAGTCTCCAGGGCACCCAACACAGACAGCAGGGAAACATAGAGAGAAGGGAGAAGCCTGTAGCCCCCTGGCTGGGTCCTTCCATCTGAGTCTCAAGGGAGGTTCCAGCTTTAGGGCACCAGCTGAACCCAATCCCATCAGGAACCCTCAGAGCTACTGAAAGGACAGAAACCTCAGGGCCGGCGAAGGACTGACTCCGAAAGGCTTATCTTGAAAGCAACCTGGGCCAGTCTCCAGGCATTCAACACAGACTGTGGAGGAGGAGGTTTTTTTGGTTCGGGGATCATTCGGCCCACACCAGCTGAACCTAATCCCATCAGGAGCCCTCAGAGCCCAGGGAGGCCAGGACCCCTCCCCACATAGAGAGCAGGGTCTTTGGAAAGAACAGAAACCTCAGGGCTGGCAAAGGGGTTGCTCCAAAGGGCATTCCTTGAAAGCAACCTGGGCCAGTCTCCGGGCATTCAACACAGATTGTGGAGAAGGAGGTTTTTTGCTTCAGGGCTCATTCAGCCCAAACCAGCAGAACCTAATCCCATCAAGAGCCCTCAGAGCCCAGGGAGGCCATGACCCCTCCCCCCTTAGAGAGCAGGGTCTTCTGAAAAAAAACAGAAACCTAGAGGCAGAGTCAAGATGGCAGCCTAGAAGGAACATAGACCTGGCAGCCTGGCCAGAGCTTTGGAGATCCTCCAGGAAGTTTAAAACTCAGAGTAAACCCAGCCCAACCAAGCTGACCATAATTCCATCAAAAGTCTCCAGAACTCAGGGAAGCCCAGGCTCCCCAACCATCCTCATTTACTGCTGGACTTTAAGCCAATCAAAAGCCTCCAGAGGACAGGAAAGCTCAAACCCCCAACAACCCTCCCCCAGAGACTACACCAAGAGATCTTCTGTTAAAGCTCCAAGAAGGGAGACTGATAGAAGTCCCCAAAAAACAAAAAAAATGAGAGGAACAAGAGCACAGACAAATAGGGGAGCAAAGAAGGGGTGAATTTGAACAAACAACAGAAACAGAAGAAAGAAACTACAATAGACAGCTACTACTCAGCAAATGGAACAGAGGGGGAGAGATCGGCAAACAATAAACCAGAAATCCCAGCGAATTGGATACAGGCTGTGGAAGAACTCAAAACACAACTAAGAGAGGCTGAAGACAATTGGGAAAAGAACTTAAAAATTAAGATAAGTCATCTGGAAACAGAGGCACTTGAATAAAACAGGAAAATAGTGTCTTGAAAGCCAAAATCAACCAGCTGGAAAATGAGGCAAAGGAGATGAAAGATGAGGCAGAGATGAAAGATGAGGTAAAGAGGATGAAAGACAATCTTCAAAGGAAATCAGACCAGAAGGAAAAGGATGACCACAAAGCCAGAGATGAAATACAATCTTTAAGAACCAGAATAAAACAACTAGAATCAAGTGACCTCACAAGGAAGCCAGACACTATAAAACAAAACCAAAAGAATGAAAAAATTGAGGAAAATGTGAAGCATCTCATTCACAAAACAGATGATTTAGAAAATTCAAGAAGAGACAATTTAAGAATAATTGGACTACCAGAAGACCACAACAAAAGAAAAAGCCTGGAAATAATACTAGAGGAAATTATCCAGGAAAACTGTCCCGAGATCCTAGAACAATGGGGGAAAGTGGAGACTGAAAGAATCCACAGATCACCCCCTGTATTTAATCCCCAACTGAAAACACCAAGAAAGGTTATAGCCAAATTCAAAAACAATCAGATGAAAGAAAAGATATTACAAGCTGCCAAGAAGAAGCCATTCAGATACCATGGAAACATGGTGAGGTTAACATAGGATCTGGCTGCATCCACACTGAAGGACTGAAAGGCATGGAATACGATATTCCGGAAAGCAAGGGAACTAGGTCTACAACCAAGAATAAAATACCCATCAAAACTGAGTATATTCTTACAGGGGAAAGTATGGTCATTCAACACAACAGAAGAGGTCCAAGCATTCAAAAATAAAAGACCAGACCTGAACAGAAAATTTGATGTCCAACCACAGAACTCAAGAGAATCATCAAAAGGTAATTAAAAAAGAGAGGGGAAAAACAAACAAAACAACAACAAAAAATTTTTAAGAGACTCAATAAGTTAAAATGATATGTATCCCTATAAGAAAAGAGGTCATTGGTAACTCTTAAAAACTGTTGCTATCACCTGAGCAGCTAGAAGAATTACACTCAGAGGGAACAGTGACAAACTGTATAGGATGAAAGGACAAGACATAAATAGGTATATAGATATATGCATGCATAAATACATATGCATGTGTATGTTATATATATAATATATATATATATATATATATATACATGACTAGAGCTAAAAAAAAGAGGTTATGACTAAAAGAAATGGGAAAAGAAACAAATGGGGGTAAATTTATATGTCACAAAGAAGCTCATGGTGGGAGGGAGGAGAACATCAATACACTAGAAGGGTAAAGAGGTTGGAGATAGGAAATACTCAACTCTTACATACTTTGAAACTGACCCAAAGAGGGAAGAACAATCCAATCCATTGGGGATAAGAATAGATTTGTGCCCTATAGGGGAGTAGAAGGGTAAAAAATGGACTGGTGGGGAGGGAAGCAGTATAAGGGAGGGAGAGGTTGGGGGTGGGGGGGAATTTTAAAAAGACTACATGGGAAAATAAGGGAAGGAATAAGAAGGGGGGGTAGAAAGGGAAGTAAAATAAGGGTGGGAACAAGGGGAACTGTTTAAAAGCAAACATTGGTGTACAAGGAAATAGTGAAAGAAGAAAAGGCAGGACCAGGAGTAGAAATCAAAATGCTGGGAAATACACAGCTAGTAATCATAACTATGAATGTGAATGGAATGAACTCACCCATAAAACGCAAGCGAATAGCAGAGTGGATTAGAATCCAAAACCCTACCATATGCTGTCTGCAAGAAACACACATGAGGAAGGTAGATAAGCATAGGGTGAAAGTAAGAGGATGGAGCCAAATCTATTGGGCATCAAATGATAAAAAGAAGGCAGGAGTAGCAATCATGATATTGGACAAAGCCAAAGTAAAAATAAATCTAGTTAAAAGAGATAGGGAAGGTAATTACATCCTGATAAAAGGCAGTATAGACAGTGAGGAAATATCTGTACTCAACATGTATGCACAAAATGGCATAGCATCCAAATTTCTAAAGGATAAACTAGAGGAACTCAAGGACAAAATAGAAAAACTATACTAGTGGGAGACCTGAACCTTCCTCTATCTGAACTAGATAAATCAAATCAAAAAATAAATAAGAAAGAGGTGAGAGAAGCAAATGAAATCTTAGAAAAATTAGAGTTAGTAGACATATGGAGAAAAATAAATAGGGATAAAAAGGAATACACCTTTTCAGCAGTACATGGTACATTCACAAAAATTGACCATATACTAGGGCACAAAATCATTGCAAACAAGTGCAAAAGGGCAGAAATAATAAATGCAACCTTCTCAGACCACAATGCAATAAAAATAATAATTAGTAAGGGTACATGGATAGATAAATCAAAAATTAATGGGAAATTAAACAATATGATTCTCCAAAACCAGCTAGTTAAAGAACAAATCGTAAAAACAATTAATAAATTCATTGAAGAAAATGACAATGGTGAGACATCCTTTCAAAACCTATGGGATGCAGCCAAAGCAGTACTCAGGGGGAAATTTATATCCTTGAGTTCATATATAAATAAATTAAAAAGGGCAGAGGTCAATGAATTGGCAATGCAAATTAAAAAACTAGAAAGTGAACAAATTAAAAACCCTCAGATGAAGACTAAATTAGAGATCCTAAAAATCAAAGGAGAAATTAATAAAATTGAAAGTCAAAGAACTATTGATTTAATAAATAAGACTAGAAGCTGGTACTTTGAAAAAACAAATAAAATTGACAAAGTACTAGTCAGTCTAATTAAAAAAAGGAAAGAAAAAACCAAATTGACAGAAATGGGCAGGGATGAAAAAGAGTTATAGGGCTGCGTGTTGTGGGTTTTTAAATTAATAATCAATAACTAAATATTATATTTCATAAAGTTTTATTAATAATAACTAAAACAAAAGAACTGCCTGACTTCAGCCCAGTCACAGGTCCAAGACAGGAAGAGGGAGAAATTACAGCCACTTAAATACCATCATGCAAAATGCAGTGACACAGGAAAATGTAACTTTGGGAAATACTAAGGGACTTCTGGGGGATGAAGTCCAAAGTCTCAAAATCTCCATTTATACATATTCCCCTGTGATCCTATTGGGAAACTAGTTTCCCCAAAAGGATCTTGGAAACAATCAACTTAAAAATTGCAATAATTTGTGGATAAAATGAAAAGAGAACAAAACCAATGATTACTAGGTTGACAAAAAGCCAATTTGGGGGCAGTCCCCTTTGGCATAAGAGTATACACTTAAAACAAAGGCATTCAACCCCCCATAGTTCAATTCACATCCTAAAGTTCACTCTGGATCTTCTGGTGTAGCATGTGGTCTCTGCAGTCATCTATCTTCATGGTGCATTCTGGATTCTGGAAGGTAGCAAGTTTCTTATCCTAAAATTGCTCAAATTTAAATCAAAGTACACAACAATAACTTGCCCCACCCCCTGAGGTGAATAATAACAAACACAAGAATCACTCAGGGATACATGGCTGAGTTATGAGGTATATGAATCAATTTGCAAAAGAAAATCAAAAACATGAAAAAATCCAAATAAAAGAGAAAAATAACTTGTGGATGAAATATAAAATCTAAAAGTCTTATGTCTAAAAAAATCTAAGTAAAGGAAAAACAAATCTATAACAGGTTCTTGAATCAGGGCCCAATTAAAATGATTTAAGAAATTATGCACTACTCAATCAGTAGTCAGGATTATAGGAAGGTTGCCACACTATGAAAGACAGAAAAGGGACAAGTTTTCAACAGCAAATGGGAGCCAGGATGGCAGTGAAAAGTAGGTGCTTTATAGAATGTGGCTCAGAGGAAGTCCAGCCTCTGACATATGTCAAAACAGCTGCAACCTCGAAGCCCAAACAAGTTCAAGTCCTCTTGTCTTGGCTCAAAATCTCATCAATCCTACTGGGATCTGATCTCTTTAACCTTGTGCTCCATAGGCACTATGCAGGTGCTTTGTGCTTCTTTAGCATTGTACAGTGGCTATTTTGTATATTCCCTTTTTATCATGAAGCAAAGCCCCATAATTCTTTTAAACAATCAATGAGAAGTTTTTTGGGTATGCATTACTATTAGAACAAATGTATTTAAAACTTATATTACTGCAAAATAAAAACAAACTTAAAGAAAAATCTTCTCAATACTGTTGACATGTGCTTCGAATACAAAAAAGGAGAGAAAAAATAACTCAGATACTATATTACACATGCAAGGAAAAACAATAATAAAAGTTTTAAAAATCAAAAATATAAAATCAGTGACACACTGTGTCAGCTGTGTGAGTACAAATTATTTTTAGAATAAAACAGTAACACAGTAGATAATGCACATTCAAAGAAGTACCAAAGTCTCCAAAATTCACAATAGCCCAATTAATTATAATAGCAAACAAACCCACTATCATATTTCACATAAATTGCTGTATGACATAAAAAAAAAAACTTACGAACTCATGGATATTTGTCACAATTTTTACAGATGTAGCAAATCTTTCAACCTTGGCAAACATGTTTTTAAACAAAGTAAAACTTATTTAGGTCTAGAACATCATCAAGAAATCTAGATTGTTCTGCTAGAAGTAAATTAAATTGAAGAATTTTGCAGGAGCTCTTTTTTTTTTTTTGGCTTCCTGATTCACAGAAACACCTTGGTAGGAACATTTCTTTGTTTCTCTACCTTTAATGTAACATTCTTTATTATGCATATATATTATATCTATGCATATATATTATTCTTTATTATGCATATATAAAAATAGTTTTAAATCATCCATTCAGAAAACTACTAGTTACTAAAATTATTTTCTAAAATTATTTCTGAAGACCCCTTAGAATTACCATTTAAATTCTTAGCTCATTAAACTCTCCAAAGGTTGCACACAATTTAACCAGTTTTGTTGAAATCCATCCATCATCATCTATGTGACAATTAACAAAGGCAACATGTGATCTTCAATGGATCTAGTGACAAGGGTTTTAGGCAAGATGTTCATAGGCTTATACAGTGATATTTTGTTCTTCAGCAGAGGTAAAGGTACAAATCAAAGACCAATATAGGCAAAACATAATAGCTTAAAATGATTCAATATTACAGAAAGGTATTGACTAGATTAATAGAGATAAACAAAAAAAAAATTTTAAACCTTAAAGGAATCAGTAAATACAATAATATAAACAAAGGTGCAGGCAGGCAATGCAGTCAAAATCCTTTTCACCAATCCCAACAGACTTGTTGACTATTATAGAAGAAGAATAAACTCAAAATATTTAGCAAGAAACTTCCACATCTCTTTTAAAGTTTCTTTCCCCTCCCCCCATATTTATTATCCACTTAGATTTCCTTTGTTAGAGGTCTGAATTTCCTCATAGAAGCACAGGGCAGAATCTCCACTCTGCAAGTTGAGAGCAGTTAGGACTTTTAGAACTTTGTCAAAATATTTCAGGTTGGTTTGTAGCATAAGCAGCCTAGCTTGTGGCATACTCTTGAGGAGGAGGAAATAAAGTGGGAAATCTCCAATGAAAATAAAAAGTCCCAGGAAAAAAATTAAGCAGATCCAAACTGTACTTTTTAGCTCTATCAAATCAAGCTGTTGTTTCAGAGTTTCAAGCATGCTTTGCAATAGCATTTTTCCTGAAAGACGCTGAATGGGATTCTTTTTTCCACGCTGAAAAAATGGCTAGGGCAGGCTAGAAACATACAAGTAGAGTGTGGAAAGGGATTGGGGTGTTGAAATTTTTATACCTGACCCTCTGTGGAAAAAAATGGCTGGGATGGGCAGGCTCTTGGGGCGGGTCTGGTCTCCACAAGAGGAGGCTCCAAGCTGGGCGGAGAGAGGTGAGGAATGCTGGCCAAGCAAATGGACAGGAGAAACAGCAGGCAGCAGGGTGGGGCAGGACTGCAGGCACGCCCTGCCACTGGACCTCATGGTGGGCAGCGACCAGGCAAACTTACTATCTTTACTGTAAGGCTATCTGCTCAAACATTTTTGAGAATTCGTAATCGCTTCATGGTAAGCCAAAATGTGGGTTTGAAAATTAACAATCAGTAACTAAATATTATATTTTATAAAGTTTTATTAATAATAACTAAAACAAAAGAACTACCTGACTTCAGCCTGGTTGCAGGTCCAAGAGAGGAAGAGGGAGGAATTACAGCCACTTAAATAAACCATCATGCAAATGCGGGGATGAAGGAAAATGGAACTTCGGGAAATACTGAGGGATTTCTGGGGGATGAAGTCTAAAGGCTCAAAATCTCCATTTATACAATGCCACAATTTGGGGAAATGCCTCTTTCATCCACTTTGCTTTTTCCAAGGGTAAATGATTAAACCTATTTCTTTCAAATGACTATCAAATTCATTAAGGAGGCCAATTAGTATATTGAGGCTCAGTGCAATAAGTAAAATATCCTTGAACATGAGTACTTAGACATTGTGACAAAGAATATTTCTATTTGGACTTCACTCAGGATATTTTCCAAGACATCGATAAACTCCCTAGATGAACATATGTTCCCCTGTCTTATTCCTCTTTTGAAATTAATAATCAAACATCTCTGTGGTTAGACTGTCATCTCCTCATTTGTAGGTAATGTTGCTTGAATAAAGCCTATAAAACTAAATTTTGTTCTGGGAGTAAAATGCTTTAAAAAAAAAAACAGATGAATTAACATTTTACATGTATCAACTGGGTTTTGGGGAACCCCAAATTTACCCCTATCCCTTAAGAACTTGCCTTGAGGGAAGCTCCAGACTGACCTTCCCTATGGCTAAATGATAAACTTTAAAGAATTTAATAATCCCAGTTTAGGTGGGACTAGTAGATATAATCAAATCTTAATTTGTCTTAGAAGTTTCTCCCACTGTATAAAAGTCCCTCCCTGGTAGCCCACTCCTTGGCTGGACTCTTTCTTTAGTATTCATTGTAAAGCATCAGCCTCTCCCTGATAATTCTGTCTTGGACTTCTCCTTTCCCAGTAGCCACTGTAAAGCCAATCAATCATACTTCCCTGTCTTCAGTTCCCCAAAAGGTATATAAAATCCCTATGTTCAATTATTTGGAGAATCATCTTTGGTGGTGATTCTCTCAGAGACGCTGTCCCCAGAGCCCCAGAGTTTTGACTCTGTGTGGTATTTAGTGCTTGGCAGCCAATTATTAAAGACTGGTCTCTTTCCTAATTAAAGATTTGGTTTTTCTGACTACTCTAATGGTATTTTCCAAGTTAACAGTTGTATGAGTGGAAGAACATGGTCTGCCCTAGAAAAGATATTTTATTTTCCCAATTACATGTAGTAACAATTTTCCACAGGTTTTCTGAAGTTATAAGATCCCAATTGTCTCTCTCCCTCCCTTGAAGATGGTAAGCAATTTGATCTGTGTTATACATGCAAAACATTTCCTTAATTGGTCATTGTGTAAAGATTAAAATTTAGGAAAACTGAGGCAGGTAGAAATTAGTTTCTCTTTGCAAAGAGTATTATATTTTTAGAGGTTTATTGAAGATTTATTGAAAATACAGGATAAGAAAGCACATGCTAGGTGGGCCATGAGGCCCACCCAAATTTCACTCACATCATGAGCCCCATCTGTTTGCCAGTGGAGCCAGGAAGAGAAGAGCGCCCACTGTGGGTGGAGACCCTTTAAATAATGATTTGCTCTCGGCCCAGGTGAGAATTCAGTGAGATTACAAAACATTTTGGGGAAGTGGAGCAAGGACTTCTGCGGATTGAAGTCCTGGATTCAAATCCATTTTTACATTTCTCCATTTGATTGTTATTGGGGAAAGAAGTTTCCCCAAAAAGGATCATGAAAACATAATCAACTTAAACATTACAACAATTTGAGGATAAGAGAAAAAAAAAGAACAAAACCAATAATTGCTGGACGCATAGACAAAAAGCCAGTTAGGGGGCAGTCCCCTTTGGCATGAAAGTATACATACAAATAAATGTTCAATCAACCACACCCAAAGTTCATTTTGGTGCAGCTTGTGGTCTAGAGGCTTCTTCATGGTATCTTCTCCAACAGTTCCGTTTCTGGATTCAGAGAAGTAGCATCTTTCTTTACCTAAAATTCTTCTCAAAAGGAATTTAAACTTTGCAATTTAAAATAATGATATTTTTTACAATTGTTGTAAGAAAATACTCTTATAAAACCAAAACTCATGAAATTAAAAAAACACAAATAAACTAAAGTGAAGAATGGTATGCTGTGATCTGCATTCTTTCTCATAAGTCCCTTGGAATTGTCTTGGATCACTGTATTGCTGAGATTTCATCCCAGAATCAAAAAAAAAAATTTTTAAAGAATATTAACTGGAAAAAAATATTTTTTAAGGAATTGAAGTGTAAAAGAAAGGAAAATGTGACTATATCACATCATCATCCTATTTTCAATAAACCAGTGCTTCTTAAAGAAGAAAAGGAAGATGTAGGGGCAGCAAGCCCTGGATTGTCATCACTAGGAAGTCAAGGCTAAGAAATCCTTGACATGGGAAACAATCTTCATAACAAAAACCTCTGACAAAGGTCTAATTACTCAAATGTATGAAGAGCTAAATCAATTGTACAAAAAATCAAACCATTCTCCAATTGATAAATGGGCAAGGGACATGAACAGGAAGTTCTCAGCCAAAGAAATCAAAACTATTAATAAGCACATGAAGAAGTGTTCTAAATCTCTGATAATCAGAGAGATGCAAATCAAAACAACTCTGAGGTATCACCTCACACCTAGCAGATTGGCTAACATGACAGCAAAGGAAAGTAATGAATGCTGGAGGCTATGTGGCAAAGTTGGGACATTGATTCATTGCTGGTGGAGTTGTGAACTGATCCAACCATTCTGGAGGGCAATTTGGAACTATGCCCAAAGGACGACAAAAGAATATCTACCCTTTGACCCAGCCATAGCACTGCTGGGTCTGTACCCCAAAGAGATAATGGACAAAAAGACTTGTACAAGAATATTCATAGCTGAGCTCTTTGTGGTGGCCAAAAATTGGAAAACAAGGAGATGCCCTTCAATTGGGGAACAGCTGAACAAATTGTGGCATATGTTGGTGATGGAATACTATTGTGCTAAAAGGAATAATAAAGTGGAGGAATTCCATGGAAACTGGAACAACCTCCAGGAAGTGATGCAGAGCGAGAGGAGCAGAACCAGGAGAACATTGTACACAGAAACCGATACACTGTGGTACAATCGAACGTAATGGACTTCTCCATTAGTGTCAATGCAATGTCCCTGAACAATCTGCAGGGACCTAGGAGAAAAAACACTATCCACAAGCAGAGGACAAACTGTGGGAGTAAAAACACCGAGGAAAAGCAATTGCATGACTACAGGGGTTGAGGGGATATGACTGAGTAGAGACTCTAAATAAACATTCTAATGCAAATACCAACAACATGGAAATGGGTTTGAATCAAGGACACATGTGATACCCAGTGGAATCGCGTGTCAGCTATGGGAGGGGTGGTGGGAGGGGGAAAGGAAAAGAAAATTATTTTTTTCCAATGAATAATGTTTGAAAATGACCAAATAAAATAATGTTTAAAAGGAAAAAAAAGAAAAAAGAAATTCTTGACATGCAAAAATCTGCCTTTCCTTATAATCACCAAACCTCTGAGCACTAATGACTTCCATAAATGATTCTCCTTTGTTAGTTCCATTTGTTCCATTTCAGGCTCGCCTGCATCTCAGTTTCTATTCCTACTTGAGCCACTGACCTTGACGTTTTCTTGTGTAAGATTAAAATTAATATCCAATAACTCTGAATATTATATTTTATAAGATTCATTAATAATCATGAGGTAGAAAAAAATACAAGAACAAAAGTAAAAACCTGAGTAAAACAAGCTTTCCCAGCCATGTTCAAGGGAAAATAGAGCGAGAGGGAGGAGCTACCTAATGTGAGAAGGAACATGGGAAGCTGGGATTTAGAGTCTTGGGTTTCAAATTCTAGTTATACAATAGACTTTTACCTTCTTCCCATTGTTCTCTATATCTTGAAAAAGATATGAATACTTAATTCACAGAACAGTAAGTAAAGCTTATTTCTATTGCCATTTATAAAAGTAAAAATTAAATGTTAAACCATGAACTGGTAGAGAGCTGATACTCATTTAAGTTCTATTGAGAACTGGTTCCTTGAATATTTCTACAGGATAGAATTTCTGCCCTGAATCCTGCTAAAAATTCAACATTTAACCCAGATCAGGTGTAAACCACATTTTAAATGCCTGGGGAAATAAATGCCACCTGATAGTTCATTACACTAAAATCTTATATGAAGGTAGGAGGGAATTAGGGTGAAAAGGGCCCAGTTGGGAATGACTTTTATTAAAGAAAAGCAACAATTCAAGCTGAGAAAGAAAAGAGAACAAGAGAACAGGACCAACCTTCTTCCTTGATTGTACTCTTCTAGAGACAAGAAGGTACAAGACACTTTTTAATCCTCTCTATGGAATTTTCAATCTAAACTGGATGTGAAAATTTTCTGAGCCATAATCCTTGAGGTGACTCAGTATGGGGTAATTCTAATCCCTAAGTTTTGTTTTTCTTTTGTACCCAGGTTCCATCTTTTCACTTGTTTGGCAACAATGACATTGCATTAGATGTGGGTAGCAAAAACGTCTTTAAATTGAGAATGTATTTGCCAGTGTGAGAAGGAGGGATAATCTGATCCTAGGGCTTGGCAGACTATTAGATTAGGATTATTCTTTCCTCTGGTTTCATCTGCCTCTTCCTAAACATAAAAAGTAAATGATGTGGACCCTGCCATGGACAGTATTTTACCTCAATTGAAAATATTTTGATATGAAATGTTTACCTTTAGCTATGAGCAAAGAGATTATTCTACCCATTTGGAGAGGATTAAAAAGAGGTTGAGACAGTGTGCCAGAGGGGCTATAGCAAGTTGGACTAAGTCAAGAATACTCTAGGTCAGATGCACTTAGATTCTGCACAATATTGCCTCACACCATTAATTGAAGAATGACTGAACAAATTGTGGTATATGTTAGTGATGGAATACTATTGTGCTATAAGAAATAACAAGAGGATGATTTCAGAAAAATCTGGCAAGACCTACATGGACTGATGCAGAGTGAAATAAGCAGAACCAGGCAATAACAGCTATATTGATCAACTGTGAAAGGCAGTAATTCTCACACTCATACAGTGATCAGGATGATTCTGAAGGATTCCTGACAAAGAATGCTATCCATCTCCAAAGAAACAACTATTGAAGTCAGAAAGAGATCAAAGTGTATTATTTTCCACGTCAGCTTATTTGTCATTTTTATGTGAGTATTCCCTAACAACAATTGTTGTTGAATGAAGAGGATGAACCCCTGGGGTTCAGGAAGGATACCTTTTGCAAGAATGCAAGACTCTGAAAGGCAGCTCAAAAAATAAAAAGAGAAATTTATTAATTTGAAAAGTAATGTTGAATCTGGCCAGGAAGACAGCATAGGTGGAAAAACTGTCCCCCAGCAGGCATCAATTCTGGGGGGTTTTATACTCTTTACAACAGTGAGGAAATGACTCTGGAGCAAGGGGTTATGGGAAGGTTTACCAGAGGGCATGGGGGGGGGGTGGTTCTGGTGATTTGGAGGACGAATGAATAAGGTGTATCTCTCTGTCTATCTCAAATCAATGGGACAATCAAAGGAGGGTGGGTAGTCCTCAAAGTCAGATGATTTGGGTGGGGCCTAAGGGAGGAAAGGAATTTCCCTAATATTAGTTTGCTTGAAGATATAATGCCCTTGCCACAATGACCAATATATAGTTTTTTGTTTTGCATGATAATACACATATAACTCAAATCAAATTGCTTACCATCTCTGGGAGAGGAGAGGAAAAAGAGGAATTTGGATCTTACAAGTTCAGAAAATATATCTTGAAAATTGTTATTATACGTACTTGGGAAAATAATTTATTTTTTTTAACATTGTTTTATTTGGTCATTTCCAAACATTATTCATTGGAAACAAAGATCATTCTCTTTTCTTCCCTCCCCCCACCTCCCACCTCTCCCATAGCTGACACGCGATTCCACTGGGTATCACATGTGTTCTTGATTCAAACCCATTTCCATGTTGTTGGTATCTGCATTAGAGTGTTCATTTAGAGTCTCTCCTCGGTCATATCCCCTCAACCCCTGTAGTCAAGCAGTTGCTTTTCATCCATGCTTTTACTCCCACAGTTTATCCTCTGCTTGTGGATAGTGTTTTTTAGATCCCTGAAAATTGTTCAGGGACATTGCATTGACACTAATGGAGAAGTCCATCACCTTCGATTGTACCACAGTGGATCAGGCTCTGTCTACAATGTTCTCCTGGTTCTGCTCCTCTCGCTCTGCATCACTTCCTGGAGGTTGTTCCAGTCTCCATGGAGTTCCTCCACTTTATTATTCCTTTTAGCACAATAGTATTCCTTCACCAACATATACCACAATTTGTTCAGTTTTTCCCAATCGAAGGGCATCCCCTCATTTTCCAATTTTTTGCCACCACAAAGAGCGCAGCTATGAATATTCTTATACAAGTTTTTTTCCTTATTATCTCTTTGGGGTACAAACCCAGCAGTGCTATGGCTGGATCAAAGGGTAGATATTCTTTTGTCGCCCTTTGGGCATAGTTCCAAATTGCCCTCCAGAATGGTTGGATCAGTTCACAACTCCACCAGCAATGAATTAATGTCCCAACTTTGCCACATCCCCTCCAGCATTTATTACTTTCCATTGCTGTCATGTTAGCCAATCTGCTAGGTATGAAGTGCTACCTCAGAGTTGTTTTGATTTGCATCTCTCTGATTATAAGAGATTTAGAACACTTTTTCATGTGCTTATTAATAGTTTTGATTTCTTTGACTGAAAATTGCCTATTCATGTCCCTTGCCCATTTATCAATTGAAGAATGACTTGATTTTTTGTACAATTGATTTAGCTCTTTGTAAATTTGAGTAATTAGACCTTTGTCAGAGGTTTTTGTTATGAAGATTGTTTCCCAATTTGTTACTTCCCTTCTAATTTTGGTTATATTGGTTTTGTTTGTACAAATACTTTTTTAATTTGACGTAATCAAAATTATTTATTTTACATTTTGTGATTTTTTTCTATGTCTTGCTTGGTTTTAAAGTCTTTCCCCTCCCAAAGGTCTGACATGTATACTATTCTGTGTTCACCTAATTTACTTATAGTTTCTTTCTTTATTTATGTTTAAGTCATTCACCCATTCTGAATTTATCTTGGTGTAGGGTGTGAGGTGTTGATCCAAACCTAATCTCTCCCACACTGTCTTCCAATTTTCCCAGCAGATTTTATCAAATAATGGATTTTTGTCCCCAAAGCTGGAGTCTTTGGGTTTGTCATAAATTGTCTTGCTGAGATCATTTATGCCAAGTCTATTCCACTGATCCTCATTTCTGTCTCTTAGCCAGTACCAAATTGTTTTGATAACCACTGCTTTATAGTGTAGTTTGAGATCTGGGACTGCAAGTCCTCCTTCCTTTGAATTTTTTTTCATGATTTCCCTGGATATCCTTGATCTTTTGTTCTTCCAAATGAACTTAGTTATGGTTTTTTCTAATTCAGTAAAGAAGTTTTTTGGTAGTTCAATGGGTATGGTACTAAATAAGTAAATTAATTTGGGTAGAATTGTCATTTTTATTACATTAGCTCGTCCCACCCATGAGCAATCCATGTTTTTTCCAATTGTTTAGATCTAGTTTTAACTGTGTGGTAAGTGTTTTGTAGTTGTGTTCATATAGTTCCTGTGTTTGTCTCGGCAGATAGATTCCTAGATATTTTATATTGTCTAGGGTGACTTTAAATGGTATTTCTCTTTCTAATTCTTGCTGCTGAAATGGGTTAGAGATATATAGAAATGCTGATGACTTATGCGGGTTTATTTTGTATCATGCAACTTTGCTGAAGTTGTTGATTATTTCGAGTAACTTTTTGGTTGATTCTCTAGGATTCCTTAAGTAAACCATCATATCATCTGCAAAGAGTAATAGCTTGGTCTCCTCATTGCCAATTTTAATAACTTCAATTTCTTTTTCTTCTCTAATTGCTACTGCTAGTGTTTCTAGTACAATGTTAAATAATAGAGGTGATAATGGGCATCCTTGTTTTACTCCTGATCTTATTGGGAAGGCTTCTAGTTTATCCCCATTGCAGATGATGTTTGCTGATGGTTTTAGATATATACTGCTTATTATTTTTAGGAAAGGCCCTTCTATTCCTATGCTTTCTAGTGTTTTCAATAGGAATGGGTGTTGTATTTTATCAAAGGCTTTTTCTGCATCTATTGAGATAATCATGTGATTTTTCTCAGTTTGCTTGTTAATATGGTCAATTATGTGGATGGCTTTCCTAATATTGAACCATCCTTGCATTCCAGGTATGAATCCTGCCTGGTCATAGTGGATGACCCTTGTGATGACTTGCTGTTGTCTTTTTACTAGTATCCTATTTAAGATTTTTGCATCTATATTCATTAGGGAGATTGGTCTATAGTTTTCTTTCTCTGTTTTTGACCTGCCTGGCTTTGGGATCAGTACCATGTTTGTGTCGTAAAATGAATTTGGTAGAACTCCTTCTTGGCTTATTCTGTCAAATAGTTTGTTTAATATTGGGATTAGTTGTTCTTTGAATGTTTGATAGAATTCATTTGTGAATCCATCTGGACCTGGGGATTTTTTCTTAGGGAGTTTTTTGATGGCTTGTTCAATTTCTTTTTTTCAGTGTGGATGCAGCCAGATCCTGAGTTATCCTCACTGTGGTTCCTTGGTATCTGAATGACTTCTTCTTGGCAGCTTGTAATATCTTTTCTTTGGTCTGATAGTTCTTGAATTTGGCTATAACATTCCTGGGTGTTGTCAGTTGGGGATTAAGTACAGGAGGTGATCTGTGGATCCTATCAATCTCCACTTTTCCCTCTTGTTCTAGGATCTCAGGGCAGTTTTCTTTAATAATTTCCCATAAAATAATGTCCAGGCTTTTTCTTTTGTCATGGTCTTCTGGTAGGCCAATGATTCTTAAATTGTCTCTCCTTGAATGATTTTCTAAATCCTCTGTTTTGTGAATGAGATGCTTCATATTTTCCTCAATTTTTTCATTCTTTTGGTTTTGTTTTATAGTGTCCTGCTGCCTTGTGAGGTCACTTGATTCTAGTTGTTTTATTCTGGTTCTTAAAGACTGGATTTCATCCTTAGTTTTTTGGTTGTCCTTTTCCTTTTGGTCTGATTTTCTTTGGAGGTCATCTTTCATCTTCTTCACCTCATCTTTCATCTCCTTTGCCTCATTTTGCAGCTGGTTGATTTTGGTTTTCAAGACACCATTTTCTTATTTTAGTTCAAGTGCCTCTGTTTCCAGATGACTTATCTTAGTTTTTAAGTTCTTTTCCCAATTGTCTTCAGCCTCTCTTAATTGTGTTTTGAATTGCATTTTAAGTTCTTCCAAAGCCTGTATCCAATTCGCTGGGATTTCTGATTTTTCCTTGCTGATCCCTCCCCCTCTTTTTTGTTCGCTCTTTGCTCATTACCTGTGCAGAAGGTGTCTATTGTAATTTCTTTCTTCTTTTTCTGTTGTTTGCTCAGGTTTACCCCTTCTTTGCTCCCCGTATTTGTCTGTGCTCTTGCTCCTCTCATTTTTTTTTTTGGTTTTGGTTTTGGGGCTGTCAGTCTCCCCTCTTGGAGCTCTGTCAGATCTCTTGGTACAGTCTCTAGGGGAGGAATGTTAGCTTCCCTGTCCTCTGGAGGCTTTTGATCGATTAAGTTTAACTGAGTGACTCCTGGAAGACTGGGCCTCCCAGGCTCTCTCCAGTTCTCTCCAGCTGCTTCTCCACTGTCTGTAATGTTCCCCAGTGCCTTTGCCTGCCTCCCTGAGCTCTGAGGAGCCCTGATGGGATTATGTTCAACTGGATTGGTCTGGATGTGCCCGGAGGCAATGGTGAGACTGGAGCCTGCTAGAGGGACCCAGCCACAGCCTCGGTCTTTCCCTGGCTTCCTCCCCGCTGTCCATGCTGGATGCTTGGTGCCTGGCGCCCTGCTTCTCACAAGGTAGACCCTCCAAACCAGCACCTTTGCCAGCTCAGAGGTTCCCGCTGCTGCTGGGGGCTCAGCCCTCTGGGTTGGGGGGGAGGGGTCCTGGGACCTTCCCTCTGTCTTCCCCTTAGACCCGAGTATTCTCAGGTTCCAGCTTTTAGGGGGCTTTTGGGGGGCGTACCTTTTGATTTGAGTCCAGAAGGAGGGTTCCCCACCTCTGTCCTGTTGCTCAGCTTGAATTTCAGTGCCCTAGGAGCATTCAGTCTGTAATCAGTAAGGAAGGGTCTTCTGCAAGGTCTGAACTTTTGCCACTTTCTACTCAGCCATCTTGACTCTGCCCCCAAATAATTTGTTTTTAAAAAGCAATATTGTCTCATAAATCAGGGTAAAGGAGAGAAGGAGAAAACAAGCCTGGATGAAGATTGATAAATAATTTAGATGTCAGATGGCTTAGAAAGTGTTTCTAGATGAAATTGGAAAGTGAACACATGAAATATAATAGATCCCATTTGTATAGTCATATTTTTCCATTGGCAACTATCATGGCAGCATCACATTGGGACTCTACCATCTTAGTACTCGGTGAGTATGAATATCAACCTGGCATATCTGCATGAGGCTCTTCTTATTGAGATTCATGCCTGCTTGGGGAGCAAAGTTGGCAAGAAATTAGGAAAGAGTGGAACCAAGAGGTCTTGCTTCAAGAGAGGTCTTCACTGGTCTCTTGAGAAAGAAATCACAGGATGAAGAGAAAGACTAGGAAGAAATGAACTTATTGAGGAGCTTGCATAGGCACAATTATAGAGTAGTTTTCTCTCCACCAATAAGGGGACTCTTATTCCAATGTACCATGCTTGAATCCCAGCTTATGTGAGAAAGTAGAAATAGAAATCTAAAAGATAATGTTAGGAGAGATGGCTGAATCTGGTCAAATATATTCAGAAGAAACATGTACTTAATTTAAAAACACTCAGGAATTAGTTTTCAAGAACTCAAAGAATGGAATCCTAACAACTTATTTAAATCTTTCGAAGTAAACATACGTCACTGTCAACGTTTGCAAAGAACATCACACTTGTCTGCGAATCTTGGTCCCCATCCCACTTCTGTTCTCAAAGAATCTTCTCAACCCCCCAAAACTTCAAAGTCCTTGGTAGATGACTTAAGAGACTTCTACCTAATGACTAAATTTGGACATAGAGAATATGCACCTTCCTGGACTCCTTGGAGGAGGAGTATAAATATGGAATAGTTCATATCCTGTCAGTGATGGTCAAGCTACTGTTTGGTTTTTCTGAATTGTTTCTTTTTCTTTTAAGATTTTTATTATGAAGAATGCTTTCTGGGTAGGGGCAAGGGAAAAGATATATTTGGAAATGAATGTGGTGTAAAAGCAAAAAGAATCAATAAAAATTAATTTTTAAAAAGAAAAACATATCTATGCCTCCTTCTTTGAAAACGTGGATTCAGTGACTACAGAAGTCTAAATAAGCTCTTTACAGATTGATGGCTATGCAATGGCTATTTTGATGTTCAAAAAACTAGATTCAATAATAGTGAGTCAATTCACAGAGATCTTTTCTCAGGGAAAATTAGCAACTTGACTTTCCCCAAAACTCATTTCTCTGTCTCAGGAGCAAAATGGAAAGGCATTTCATGGGACTATTTTTTTTTACCCTTACTTAGAATTGATACTGAGTAGACTAAGGATTGTATAGTTTTCATTAAAGCAATTGAAAATAGCATAAACATAGTATACCCATAAAGTTATTATGATTACATCTCTTGTACTCTTTTGGTAAATCTCCTCTAAATCTGATTTCTTTTTTTTTTTAACCCATACCTTCTGTCTTAGATTCGATACTGTGTATTGGTTCCAAGGCAAAAGAACAGTTCGAATTAAATGACTTGCCCAAGGTCACACAACTAGGAAGTCTAATTTAAACCCAGGTCCTCTTAACTCCAGGCCTGGAGTCTCTCCATCCACTCTCAATGGCCCTAGAGGACTTTTTAATGAAATGATAAGTTATAGCCAAGGTACTGGGTTGACAAGAACACTTCCTTCTCCCAGGGTCCTTTTATTAGAAGTAGAAATGGAGAGAACCACAATCTTTGATAATAATCTATCTGGGGCCCATTCAGCATCCTGATTACCATTGCCTCTAAATCATATTATCTCACTCTAATCCCATTCCTGCCATTTACTGTTACACAAAGGCTAATTGCCTCCTCCCTCCTGGGATACACACTCTTCCCGAAATATAAAGACAAGGCATATCTACCCTGAGTCAGATTGTCTGTCTGCCTACAAGCATTTATTAAATGCTTACAGTGTGTCAGGCACTGAACTAAGCAATAGGGGTACAAGAAAGGCAAAAATAAATTCCCTGTCCTCAAGGAGATTACATTCTAATGGGAAATACAACATGTAAATAAGTAGGAACATATGCGATATCTTCAGAGAATATGAAAATAATCTGAAAAATTAAAGTATTGCCACTTCAAAGGAATGAGAAAGGTCTCCTGAAGAAGATAAGATTTCAGCTGAGTTGCAGGAAGCCAAGGCAACTAAGTAAATGAAGGGGGAAGGAGCATTTTCAGATTTAAGGGATAGCCAGTGAAAAGGCAGAAAAGGGCAGCTAGGTGACTCAGTGGAGAGAGCACCAGGACTGGAGTTGGGAGGACCTCGGTTCAAATCTGGCCTCAGACACTTCCTAGCTTGGACAAGTCACTTACCCTCATCCCCCTATCCCTTGCCCTTCTGTATTGGAGTTGTTACTAAGACAGAAAGTAAGGGTTTCAGAAAAAGAAAGAAAGGAAAAACACAGAGGTAGAAAGCAGAGTCATGTTCAAGCAAATGCATAGGCCAGTAAAGCCAGAACACAGATTAAGGTGTAAGAAGGCTAGAAAGGAAGGAAGGGGCCAGATTGTAAAGAGGTCTGATCATGTCAACTTTGGCAGTCAAGGCAGATTAGTGCTTGCTATGTCCCAAAGAAAGGCAATCTCATGTTGCCTGTCCTCAAAAACTTTGCAAACCAGTAGGAGAGACATGAAAATGGAAGGTAGTTTCAGAAGGAAGAAAGCAGGGAGAGCGTGGTGGGAGAGGATCCATGCAGGAGGTGGAATCTGATCTGAAAGGTGGCCATTGTATTAATAGGTAATCTGTTGTGAACTATTTCTTGTTGTTGCCAACTGGAATGTTGGCTTGTGACTAGAGGCTGCTAACAGGGGACACACCTGATGGTGCTTAGTTAAAATGGAGATAGAGGTACTACAGAGATAGAGAGATACGGAGAGATACTGCAACAGATGAGAGATGCTGCTACAGGGATAGAGAGATGTTGCCACAGGGGGATGCTACTGATCCCTGTGTGAGCCTAATGGATCAATCTATTTCCTACCCTCCTCCTCCCTCCCTTAACCACCCACTTCTGGAAGCCTTTTGGCTTCCTCCCTCCCCCCCTGAGTGGACTATAAAGATATTATTTTTTCCTCTCTCAGGTAAGGGGTTTATTGGAAACAAACAGGATGAGGATTGGGGAAAGAGGGATGAGGGTTTCCCTAATCTATAATAAGAATTTAGGAGGGTTATGGAAATAGTCAGTCTTGTCACAATTGTGATTCAGAGGGACAGTTAGAGAGATGGATGGAGAACAACTGTTTAAAATCTTTCTTCTTCACCAAGCCACCAAGGTCTCTCAGCCTAATTTCAGAAGTCTCCCCTCAAGGGTCCTTCAGTCTGGGACAGAAACTAAATAAAATCAGTTCAGCTTCTTCCCCCTCAGCCAGCCACCAAGCAAAGTCTCTCCTTCAGCCTGGCTTTCCTCCAACTCTTGGTCAGTCAAATCTCAGAGAGAGAGCAGAGGTTTCTCCCTTTGTCAGAGAGCCCAAAACCAAGCCAGCCCTCCAAGGGTCCTTCACCCATGGACAGAAACTAACAGGGATCAGTTCTCAGCTTCTTCCCCTTCAGTCAGGCTCAACTGCCAACTCCTGGGAACATTCCGTTTAGAACTTTCTTCTTGATTGACAGCCAGGTCCCCAGCCTTGGTTCTTGCATCTTGGCTTGTCCTATAAAACCTCTCTCTCTTCATGTCTCTACCACACCATGGACGTCAAAAAACAAGAGATGGCAAAGGAACAGAAATGGAGTCTCTTGAGCAAAGAGCAGCAAGAAAGTCGATGCTGATGGATTCTATCATACATGGAAGAGAGTCAAGTGTAAGACTAGAAAGACAGGATTATGAAGGGCTTTAAATGCCAAACAGAGGATTTAATATTTGATCCTGGAGTATTAGGAAGTCACTGGAATTCAACAAGTATGATAATGACATGGTCAGATCTGTATTCCAGAAAGATCACACTGGTAGCTGAGTAGACACAGAGATACAAGGCAGGGAGGGACACTAGCCAGCAGGTTAGTGCAATAATGGGTTATCAGGAGTTGAGAGTCAGTACCCCTGTGATGGTTGAGTAAGTGGAGGAAAGGAGAGCTAGTTGAGAGATGTTGTAAGATAGGAACACTCCTTGGCAGGTTAGGAGAGGTGTTGAGGATAACTCTGAGGTTGGGAAATTGGATATGACTGGGAGGGTGGTGGTAATGGTAATGGTAATAAGGAGATTGGAGATTGGAGATTTAGGGGAAAAGATAATTCTGTTCTACAAGTGTTGAGTTTGAAATGCTTATAGGACATCCAGGAGAGTCAGCTGGTGGCGGCGATGATGGTTGTGGTGATAGTGGTTGTCCTTCATACTTGAAGAGGACTAAATGACATCACTTGTCCAAGTCAATGTACAGTGTGTTCTACTGTGGCAGACCAGACCAATAAGAGCACACAGAAGGCTCTCCCATAAGTTGGGCACAAATAACCTATGTGAACATTTGGGATGGATATGTCTCTCAGTTTGCACATCTCACTTTTCTTTTGGGCTACTGCAATCCTGCTTTGTTCATAGAGCACAAAACCTTCTTTGATGGTGCATAATTAGAAAAATTTGAACTCCATCTCCCAGAATTCTTTTCTTGTCCCAAGAATCCTTTTCTCCTTTATTCATATTTGTGTTTGTTACCTTTGTATAGGTTTTGGGTAATGCCTCCCTCTTTCTCTTTTTCGCATGCAAGGCTGGTGAGCTGTTTTGCTAGTCTTTTATTTTCCTTTGCTTCAAGTTTTAATATTAATAAATCTTGTAAATATACTACTTGGAGTATTGAATATTAATTTTTAAAATTTACATTTGGCTTCCCCTTCATTCATGTTTGCATTTGTTACGTTTGTATATAAGTTTTGGATAAAACCTCCCTCTTTCTCTTTTTCACATGTGAGGCTGGTAAGTTCTGTAGTAAGGGATTTTAACTGGGTAAGCAAGAGATCCTGCAAACCAACATTCCACACAGAACTCTCAGGAGCTGGGGAACTGAACACACAGGCAGTTTCTGAGAGCAGTTGGTAGACTCCTCTGGAATAGAGAGAGGCTGCTGCTTTTTCCCTAACAGTCAGGAGAGCCAAGAGGGTTTTTCCTTGGTATTTCTGGGGTGGACCCAGAGAGCCAGTGATTCCCTCTTCTTTGACTTTCTTGATATTCTTCTTGCCCTTGCTGCTGCTGTCAAATGAATTTGCCAAATGGAGCTGTTACTGGGACTATTGCTTGACTCAAAGAGGATTCCTGGTTGTGAGATTCTTTGACTTTTGTCCTTATTCCTACAAAACCCCCTAGCCTTAATTACTACTGTAAGAATTTGCTTTAGAATAATTATAAAAGGTATAAGGGTTTTACTGTTTTGGGTTAGAAGTTAGATGTCCCCTAATTCCCTCCCCCCCCCTTTAGCTAAATAAACCTATTAATTTTATATATATAGTTAGTGTATATATATATAGTTATATATATATGCTATATATATATATAAAATATATATAGTTAGTTAGTTTTGAACCCTTCTTTTAACCCACCTGTTATAGCTCCCTCTGTTTCTCTAGCTTTTTATTTCCCTTTGCTTCAGGATTTATTATTAATAAATATTTTAAATATAATACTTGAAGTATTGAATATTAATTTTCAAAATTTACAATGGGGACATGCCATGCTAGATGATCCTGTCCCAGGGTCTCCCATGTCTGATAATTGATGCCAAAGTTCTCAAACTCGAAATCTAACCCTAACTGAGTGATGCAAGACTGGAACTTAGGAGGGACCATGCCATGTCAGGAAATGGCTTAGATGCTTGAAGTTCAGGTTCAATATTTTTATGAGATAAAGCACTTGTAAGTCCCTGGACAACTAACAAAAAGAAGTTTACTTAGCCCTACTGTAGCAAGGATATGTGTGTATCCTTGTATGTATGTATATGTAAGCACATCTGAACAGGTATACAAATAAGTCTTAAGCAGTGTTGGTTGTAGTGACTCTTATGGTTTTCTGGCATTCGCCAACTCTGAAGGGCACCCCATGTGGATGGGACCCTTTATGCTTACTGGTGACCAAGAAGCAGGAATGTGCCAGAGCCAACTTAGAGCAGCTCAGGAAATGATTGTTAAATTTTAAGGTGAGCATTTATATCTGGGAAATTGGAAATGTCCATAAATCATGGCTTGATTGATTGTTTTGTTTATCATGTGGACTTAAGAAAGTGATAGAGAAAATGTTAATAATGAAGAACAAAATTAAATGTGTGCCCAGTATACATTTGGGGGGGGGGGGGTAGACCATGGCTAACCATTTACAAGACTGCCAGGAATCCATGTCAACAGAGCCAAAATCTCTCAAGAATCTGTATCAAGGAGGCACAAATTGCCCCTGGTCCCACTCCTAGACTAAACAAATGCCAGCTTTGTCAACACTTGAAGAAAATCTAATCTGACCCATATGAAGAAGGCAAAAACAACCTGAGGGGAGAAATTCTGGTCCTATCACATGCTAGATGAGTAGATCTGAGAATCATCTGCATGGATATGATAAGTGTTCCCAAGGAGTTGATGAAATCACTAAGGGAGAAGACAAAAGAGAGTCCAGGAAAGAGCTCTGCAGCATATGTCTAATAAATGGACATGATCCAGAGGAAGAACCAGATTGGACCGCAGGAAAGAGGAATGGCTGGAAATATAGATCCAGGAGTTATCTGCAGAGAGATGATAATCTGCATAGAGTATTATGGAAGGGCAATAAATACTAGTGCTTTATTAACCAGTAAGTGGGCATATCTTCAAGTTATATCCTTCAGTCTCTTAAGCCTTTACATTCTTTTGCTGTGGTTGCCAACTAAACTACCACTGAGCCATTGGCTGCTAAACATCTTTTTTTTTTTCTTATTCATTTTACCACTATAGTTTTATGGGAATAGGTAAGAGACTGACCAGAGGTCATAAAAAACAGTGTCTTTCTTTATCATTCAGTCAGTTCAGACTGTAAGGGTAATTTTAGGGTTGTGACTTAATCTAAATTAATTTGGTCACCAGAGAATATCCCAAATAAAATATCCAAGTCCACTTGGAAATTTTATGGTGGTTTAATTAATATAGAGGGAAGGAATTAAGGAGAAGAGAGAGGGAGAGGGTATAGGATTTCTCCTCCCTGGCCTGTGCCAGGGGGAGTTAAAAAACCTCTGCCACAAGGTCTTTGAAGAAGATTAGAGACTTTCCTAAGAGGATAGTGTTTGGAAGGTAAAGGAGAAAAGAATCAGCCTAAACTCTGAGAGCTCAGTGAAGATGCCTCACCTGAACTAGGCTACTAAGCTTCTCCCAGTATTGTATCAAGGAAACTCACCGCCAAACCTGGACAACAGATGCCACCATGCCAAGATGCAAAGATGCTCAGCATGCTGCCACCAGAGCCACCTCTCTGCCAAAAAAGAGGCCCGAAAGTGGAAGTGATGTGAAATATATATATATACCATTTTTACATCACTTTCCTGTGTCTCACATGTACCAATGGTAGCTTAAGCTTGACTTAGGACAGCCCAGAGGTCTGTCAGTTGTTTCTGATTTATCATTTGCTAGCACATGTCATGGGCCATCCTTCTCAATACTTAATCCTTAAGTAGGGGTGTAGACTAAGCAGGGTGGAATAGATCTAAAATTCACACTCCTCTTCAATTCCTAATGAGTTTTCTCAAATACTGTTGTTAAGCTACACTTTCCCCAAAATTTTAATTATTTATTTATTTAGTTAGTTAGTTAAACTAGTTAGTTAGAAGCTAATATTTTGAAATTCAAGTGTAGAACTTTACATTTATTCCTATTGTTTCATCAAATTCTGTTTGGGTAACTGTCTTTTCTTGTTCTTCTTTGGGGGTCCTAATTCTGACAACCAATATGCTAGCCACCTCTCTTAGATTTATGCCATCAGAAAAAATGGTAAGTATGCCATCTATACATTCAACAAAGACACTAATAACAATGTTGAATAGAGCAAGACCAAGGAGAGAACCCTAGGACTCTGTTAGAAATCTCCTTCCAAATTGCCTGCTCTCATAGTCACTCAGTTTCTCTGGTCATTCAAAACAGTTCCAAGTCTACTATCACATAACCTCTCTCTCTCCATTTTCTCCTCAAGTGTAACATGAGAGACTTTCTTAAATGGTTTGCTGAAATCTAAGCGCAGGATGTCTACAATTATGCTCCTTATCTGTCTGTCTAGCTACCCTGTAAAGAAAGGAAATTATCCCAGCCTGGCATGCTATTCTTGATAAAGTCACGCTGGCTTTTAGTGATCACTGTGTCCCCTGCTAAGTGCTTACAATTCATTACTTTAATAATGTGTTCAGGAATTTTTCCAGGAGTAGAAGTCAAGCTCATTGGCCATTGTTAGTTTGTAGGCTCCATGCTCTTTCCTTTGTTGAAAACTAGGAGTAGCTGATGATACCATTGCGTAGGTCTAACCACTTAGAACAAATGATATAGATCCCTTAAACATGTGGCTTGATATGCTTTATTTATTATCAATTACAATATAGGATACCACAAATGTCATTATGTATTGTTATCTATAGGAGGTGGGAGTTGTCTTTTGGACTCACTGGAGCCAAAATGACATAATGAGTATAAAATGGATTTAAGTGAGGCAGAGTTGCTTGAAGTCATTCTCATGCTCTCTTCTAGAGTTATTCAAGCCCAATGGCAAGACAAAAGTCAAGATGACTGCTGATGATGCAGTGGATGACCTTGGCATCTTCGATGTCTGACACGCCTGCTTCAGCTACCTTCAGAGCCAGTCGCTGGAACAAATTATTCTCATCTACCCATTCTGCTGGGGAAAGTTTGAGATTAGACAGCCCTCTAACTCAACAATAGCTCTGAGGTCCATCAGTTCCCCTCAACCTAGTTTAGCCAGTCTGCTAAGATGGATTTACTAAGCTGTGGTTTCTGCCTATGCTCCAGCATCTTGGAGTCACAGGTGAGAGTTGGGTGAAATGTGGACTTCAAAAGAAAATGAGCATCCCTGAAAATGTCCCAGCAAGCCCTCACACCGGAGGTATTGGTCCTCTCTTGTGACAAGGAAATCACTTTAAAAGACTGATATATATTAATTTAAGGTCGCCAAGGAATTCAGCTATGTAATTCCTAAATGAAAACTCAAGTCAGCAGTCAACCTTTTATGGAGTTTTTAATTACAAACAGGAGGAAGAAAGGTATTAGAGAAAGGTATGAGAGAGAGAGAGAGAGAGAGAGAGAGAGAGAGAGAGAGAGAGAGAGAGAGAGAGAGAGAGAGAAAGGGGAGAGAAGGGAATAGGGCTTAAATACCCGCTCTGGTTTGGCTGGGCCAAAAGGCCCAAGCCCTTAGATAGCTGAGGCAAAGAAAAAAGATCATCAGTCCCTATCACTCACGTGACCAAAATGGAGAAACAGTCTCAGCGGCCTCCACCTCCAGCCTCCTTCAGAGCCAAAACTTCCCAGAGCACAACCTCTCAGAGCAAAACCTCTCGACCTCTCCAGTCCTCAGACCCCTCTCTCTTTAAGGAACCCATCTAAGTTTCCTCCCCTCAGTTCTCACATCTACCAATCACTGTCCATGTCTTCCCTGTGCCAATGGTGGCTCTAGCTTAACCCAGGACTGCCCAGAGGTCTGCCCCTTTGCACATGTCTGTTGAAGGTCATATTCTCAAATAATTAAATCTTGATCCTTGCTGCAGCCCTTCCTAAATCCTTTTACTCTGTGTAGGGTGGAGATTGTAGTTTTAAGACCTGGTTCTGTCATTCCAAGTATCTCTATTGTATCAATTCTAAAATCAATCATGACTCAAAGAACTTCCTGTTCTATGCTTAAGCATAGGTCAAAGCCCTTTCCATTGTTTAGCAAAAGGTTTCTTTCCTAAAGTAGTCTTAGGTAGGGAGGAGAAAGATCCTCCCATGCCAAGGGGGTTCACATTCCAATAGAGTTCTTACTATCAGTAGGAAATTCTTTCCAAGTATGAAATTTCCCAATGGTGAAATTTCCAACATTCATAAGTCTAAGAAATTTTAAGGTTTACACTCTGGGCAGCTAAGTGGCACCATAGTGCACAGAATACTGGTCCTCATGCCAGTTAGTCCAGAGGTGCCTGTATGTACCTGTACACTCACACTCATGCCCTCAGGCAGCTAGGTGGCACAGCACAAGCTGAACTTGAAATCAGAAAGTCCTGAGAGTTCAAATCTTGCCTCAGGCACTAACTGCTGTGTGTTCCCAGGGAAAAAATCACTTAACTAACCCTGTTTGCCTCTCTTTCCTCATTTGTCAAATGAGCTGGAGGAGGAAATGACAAACCACTCCAGGATCTTTGCCAAGAAAACCCCAAATGTGTTCACAAGGAATCAGACAGGACTGAAAGAACACCACAACAACGAACCCTGGCCGAGTTAATGAGTCGCCATATGCCTTGATTTCCTTATCTGTAAAATGGAAATAATAATAGCACATACAAAATGGATAATACTTATAAGTCATTTAACAAAATACATTGAGCATTTCTGAAAATATTTTCCTTATTCTGTATCCATGGTCTAACCAGTCATTCCTGAAAACAAACAAACAAACAAAAAAAAAAACAGAAGTATAACTGACCATTAGTCAACTGAAGTTATAATTGGTCACAGTAACTTCTAGAGTTTGGAAGTCTTTCATTAATTAAATTTTCTTCAGGGGGGTTCCTGAGGTCTTTTATCTTAGATCAGGCTTTCACAGCCACTTGTGATATAATCCAGTGCAGCGGAGTTAGAACAGGCATTGACCTTTGGGGCATATACCTGATACCATTCATTCAAAAAGAACATGATGCCCATACACTGGTTTTCTTCCTCAGGCAATGGAGAGTTTCCAAAGGCAAATGTTTCTGGATCTTTACCTTTCAGCACACCAATGGCCCCCAGCCAACAAGGCTTTAGGTCTTCCTGAGGCTTCTTTTCAAGTCACCAATCATTAGGGTGTTCAGGAACTGAGCCTCAGAGGGTCCCTATTTTAAAACTCTAGAGGTGGTCATAATCCATGATGAAACCCAGGGAAATGGGTCTGAGCCTATACATGGGAGAGGAGAAGAGGAAAGGAATAAGCATTTCTATGGCACCTACTATGTGCCAGGCGCTGTACCCATGCTAAGAACTTTACAAGTATTATCTCGATTGAGCAATCACAAGACAGGGCTATGGTGCTCATGATTTCCCTGTTGGGGTTCTTGATGTTCAGTCATTTCTGACTCTTCCTGACCCTATTGGGGGTTTTCTTGTCAAAGATCCTAGAATGGTTTTGCCATTTCTTTCTCCAGTTCATTCTACAGATGAAGAAACTGAGGCAAACGGGGGGGGGGGGGGGGGAGGAAGAGTGACTTGGCCAGGGTCACACAGCTAGGATGTGTCTGAGGACACATTTTAACTCAGGAAGAGTAGTCTTCTTGACTCCAGGCCAGCACTCTATCCACAAATTCATTATAACATAACCCAAATATGAATTACCTTCTACTCCTCAGTTCATAGAGACTTAACCACTCTAGAAGATGTAAAGGGCAATGTTCCAGGTATTATGTTTAAAAACTACATACATGAGGGAGCAGCTGGGTAGCTCAGGGGATTGAGAGCCAGGCCTAGAGATGGGGAGGTCCTAGGTTCAAATATGACCTCAGACACTTCCTAGACCAATACACAGTATTAATTCCAAGAGGGAAGGTAAGGGTTTAAAAAACAAAACTATATATTTGTTTATTAGTTGATGCTTTTCTTTTCAACATTGCTTTTATTCCTTTGAATGACACTTCCCCCCAACCTCCTTCCCCCTGACAAATCAATATCCCATATCTGACCATTGCTGTTTTCTCTTGAGGTCCTAGTCTACCATCTCTCTGCCATGCTTTTGAGTCTCTGAAATCACAATTAATCATGGAAGAATTATTAGTTTTCAATGACGTTTTCCATTATATTATTGTGGTCACTATATAAATTGTTCTCCTGTTTGTGCTTACTTTGCTCTGCATCAATTCACAAAATCTCACAAATTTTTAAATATTGAAGACTTTTAAATAATGAATTTAGTTATACTCATACTTCTTTGGCTTATGTCTCCGCCAGGGTTTCCCTAGGGAACACCAGAATCTGACTCATTTTAGCACTCCCCTAGGAGTACTAGCCTGTAGATTTCCAAGATGTTGGGTTGTTGTTTTTTAAACACAGACCAGCATTCACACAGTAAATTCATTTTGTGGTATTCACAATGCAGGGAAGGTCTAATATTTTACCATCTTTAGATATAGGAGGGAGTCTTTGATTAAAGGGAAAATACCTAATAGCCTTAGGAGAGTGGTAAAATGATCTGGTAAAATGATGGGTGGTTGAGATCATATAAGTACAACCAGAAGGAACTTCCATTTGGTCCTTGTACAGATAAGGAAACTGAGGCCCATTGAGGTTAAGGGGCTTACCCAACTTACCTAAAGTTACAAGTGGCTGAGAAAGGATTTGAACTGAGGTTCTGTGACTCTGGGAAGGAAGGAAGGAAGGAAGGAAGGAAGGAAGGAAGGAAGGAAGGAAGGAAGGAAGGAAGGAAGGAAGGAAGGAAGGAAGGAAGGAAGGAAGGAAGGAAGGAAGGAAGGAAGGAAGGAAGGAAGAAGAAAAGCATTTATTAGACTCCTACAGTGCCAGGTACTATGTGTGCTAGGTGCTAAGTGCAATAAACATTCATTAAACACATATGTGCCAATTATTATGCTAGGGATGCAAAGATTAAAAATTAAAACAATCCCTGCCCTCAAAAAAGATCATGTTGTATTTTATATATGACCTATTAATTAATTAGTATCTATATATTATAAACAGCAAATAGATATAACTTACTTTGTTCACAAGAGAACAAAACACGTCTGTAATAATCATAAAGCAAGCTTAATGGGAGAAGCGTGATTAATGGGAAAGTTTAGGAAAGGTCTCTTATAGTAAGCAATACTTGAAATGAGCATCTCTAATGGAGCTGGGAATTCCAAGAGGAATAAGAAGAGAGAGAACATTCTGAAAATGTATAGGAACAGCTCAGGAGTCAGAGGATGAAATGTCATCTATAATTATTATTTTTTAAAACCTGTATCTTCTGTCTTCGAATAAACACTGTGTATTGGTTCTAATGCAGAAGAGCAGTAAGGGCTAGGCAAGGGGAATTAAGTGACCTACCCAGGGTCCCACAGCCAGCAAGTGTTTGAATCCAGGACCTCCTGACTCCAGGCTTGGCTCTCATTTCATTGAGTCACCCAGCTGCTCCCAACTGCTATCATTTTAAATTTTCATAGGCAAAGGGCCATGTCCTTTTAGTCTAATTATTGACACCACCATCAATACAATCACCAGCATCATCTTTATATAGAAAATAGAATATACATGCAGCTCTACCCCAGGTGCTAGGGAGAATTACAAAGAAATAGGGCCATCTCTCTTCCTCTTATTCTATTTCTTCATTCAGATGCCAAGACTGGCTTGGGCATTGTACCCCCAGGCACACTATTATCAGGGAAATGCCTTGGCTCCCTTACACCCTCCTAACTCCCAGCCCCAAACATCTGACCCAGAGAGGATTACCCTCCTTTGATGGTCCCATTGATTTGATATGGACAAAGATGGACACTTCATCCATCTGTCCTCCAAATCTAGGACCACCCCCTATGCTTTCAGGCAAACCATCCCACCCTCACTGTTGTAAATCCCCAGAATTGATGGCATGGGAAGGGCAGCTCTTCCACCCATGCTGTTCCACCTAGGAGGCAGGCTTCCACCTATGCTGTCCTCCTGGCCAGATTCAACATTACTTTCCAAATCAATACATTTCTCTTTTTATTTTTAAGCTAAGTTTTGGAGACTTGCTTTCCTCCAAAGGGCCCTGGGGGTTCCCCTCAAGCCCCCCACAACAGTTATTATTTTTTTCTCTCCAACATCCATCTCCTCTTGTCCCTTTTCTCACTCAACCAGCACCCTAGCTCATGCCCTTCCCCACTCCTGCCTCCTCTCTCTTTCAATCCATCTTCTCCTCAGCTGCCAAAGCTCCAATAATCAATAAACTCCAGTGAGTCCTATTATTTCCAGAGTCAAATGCCTCTTCTGTTTGCCATTATAAGTGGGCTCCAATCCACCTTCCCAGGCTTATTCTACTTTAAACTCTTTCACAAACTTTCTCTCCCACATCTCTGTGGCTTTGTACAGACTCTACCCTGGGCTGAAATGCATTCACTTTTCTACAGCCTTGCCCAGGGTCACACAGCTAAGAAGTGCCTGAGACCATATCTTCATCCACTGAGCCAACCAGCTGCCCCTCTGAACCTCTTGTTGCCTTTATAGCTATAAATAAACATCTCACTAATTTTTATATATTTATATATTAGATATAAATTTTATCTGTTAATAATTAAATAAAAATATTTTTATTATTAGATTCTATTCCTGTATAGATCATATAACTAATAACCATACTGTATAAAGGTCTATCCATCCATATTGACACACACAGCGCTCTAGTTGATGACCAGGAGCTGGCAATTTTTTTGCTTTTCTGCCTCTGAGACAGTGGCGTCTCACTCAATATCTTGTGCCAAGAGTAGGAGTGAAGACAACAGGAGAGGAACCATTTCTAACCCAGATCCTCAACAAAATCTCCATTCTTTACTTTAATCCATTGAGGTTTTCTTTTCCCTAAAACCTTCAGTAAACCAGAGCTAACTTTCTCTGTGTCCTACCAGACTTTGCTGTTGAGATCAATAAGAAAAATGCAGATATCTGTTCCGTGTCACCAAGAGTGGCATACATTGCCCATGAGTGCCCTTTGCTCAACCCAAGGCACAGGCAGATATGTCAACACTGACTAGAGCAAATGAAGAAACTATTGTTTAGAGGATTAACTTAATGCTAATTTAGGGAACGAAATTAGGCTGAACTTTAATACTGGATTTCATGGGTTCACTTACACAGCATTTGATTTTAGAAATGTCCAGGCACATGCAAATAGCCTTGATCTATCCCTGGGTGTTTCAGAGGTTTTAGTCAAAGTTGGCAATGGCCCACTGTACTATTTGTTTAGACCTGAGGACAAAAAGAACTCCTTCTTTGTACTGATCCTCAGTCTATCCAGATGCCCTCCAAATGGCTGTTATTGTTCAGTTGTGCCGGATTCTTCATGACCCCATTTGGGATTTTCTTGGCAAAGATGCTAGAATGGTTTGACATTTCCTTCTCCAGCTCATTTGGTCATGGGCATTGTACCCCCAGAAACTCAGGCAAACTGTTATCAGGGAAGTACCTTTGCTCCCTTATACCCTCTGACTCCCACCCAAAACATCTGACCTTCCTTGGATTGTCCCATTGATTTGAGATGGATAAAGAGATGCACCTCATCCATCTGACTTCCAAATCAGGAGAACCACCCCCATGCCTTCAAGGAAGCCTCCTCCCCAACCCCTTGCCCCAGAGTCACTTGTCCTCATTGCTATAAAAGAATATAAAACCCCCAGAAGTGAGGCATTCCACTCATGCTGTCTTGCTTGCCAAAAATTTAACATTACTAATAAATCTCTCTTTACTTTTTATTTTTTTAAACCCTCACCTTCCATCTTTGAATCAACTTTTGTGTATTGGTTCCCAGACAGAAGAGAGGTAAGGGCTAGGCAATGGGGGTTAAGTGACTTGCCCAGGGTCACACAGCTGGGAAGTGTCTGAGGTCAGATTTGAACCTAGGATCTCTATCTCTAGGCCTGGCTCTCAATTCACTGAGCTACCCAGCTTTCCCCTCTCTTTACTTTTAAATTAAGTTTCAGAGTCTTGCATTCTTGCAGAAGGTATCCTTCCTGAACCCCAAGTGACTTGTTCAGGAACACACAGCCAGATAAGTGCCAGATCTGAACTCAAGAAGGTCTTTCTGACACCAAAGCCTAGCATTCTATCCACTGTGCTATCTAGTAAAAGCTTATTCCCACTGCTCCTGCTGCTGACATAGACTTCCTTAATTTGTCTTATATAGAAATATGCTAAGAATGACTGCTTTAAAAGTGATTAATAAAATGAACCTGAATATTGTATAATTGGAATGACCAAGCATGAAGAAGATAAATGTAAATGGCCTCTATAGATGCATTTGGTTAGTTCTGCTGCTCTGATGTTTCTTTCTTTCCTTCTTTCTTTCCTTCCTTCCTTCTTCCTTCCTTCCTTCCTTCCTTCCTTCCTTCCTTCCTTCCTTCCTTCCTTCCTTCCTTCCTTCCTTCCTTCCTTCCTTCCTTCCTTCCTTCCTTCCTTCCTTCCTTCCTTCCTTCCTTCCTTCCTTCTTTCTTTCTTTCTTTCTTTCTTTCTTTCTTTCTTTCTTTCTTTCTTTCTTTCTTTCTTTCCTTTGTTATGAAAGATGACTTCTGGAGCAAAGAAGGACATGTGTGGAAATGACATGATATAAAAACCAATGCTTTTTTTTTTTTTAAGACTGATCAGTTTCTTTGAATCAAGTCTCTCTTTGACTCTTATGGCGGCTTTTAACATTTCAATTATGAAGTTAGAGAAGTGAATTGTAGGTGATTTCCTATAGTAATCCCAAAACACTGCCCTGGGAAGAAAATGACCAATTCATAGAGAATGGTTGACCCAAGTATTTTTGTAAATCTCAGGATCACAGAGCTGAAAGAAACTTGAAGGGTCATCTTCTCCAGCCACTTTTAAATTTTGCTTTTTTAAGGTTGTGGAAACTGGACATCAAGCCCTACAACCACTCCACTCTGAAGACTGTTATCTTCATCTATCAAATGAAGGGGTTGGATATGGTGATCTCTAAGGCCCTTTCCAGCTCTAAATCTATGATCCCATGATGCCATGACATTGTCTTTGCATTCATTCTGGAACCCAAATGCCAGTAGAACTTTGAGTCCTAGAATCATCCAACTCCTCTCCCTTTACAGATGAGAAAACTGAGACCCAGAAAGTAGAGGCCAGGTGTTAAGTGATCATTAGGACAAGTGTTCAAGTCCAGACTTCTAGGCTAAGGTCCTCTCCATTCATTTATTCATAATTATTACCTTTGGTCTTAGAGTCAATACTAGGTATTGGATCCAAGGCAGAAGAGAGGTCAGGACCAGGCAATTGGAGTTAAGAGACTTGCCCAGAATCACTCAGCTAGGAAGTATCTGAGGCCAGATTTAAACCCATCTCTCATCTCCAGACCTGGCTCTCTATGTACTGAGCTAACTTCTGTTTTCCAGTGATAGCTCTCCTTCACCCATTTTAGTTTGATGGAACACAAGCAACTTAAACACATGTACTGTTTATTTCCAGGTACCAGATCTGCTGTGGAATTCTGAAGCTCTTATTTGAAAAATCATTTCCTTACCTACCTCCCCTCCCCTGCCCCTGTGTTCTAACTATCCCTATCCATCCTCTGATCACAGGATCACAGATTTAGAGTGGGCGTCTTGTCTTGTTTTTAAGGCTCCCTAGAGAGATTTATTACGTAAACCTTTAAACCCACAGGTGTTCCCAAGCCACTCTCAGAGACTTAGATATTATCTTGAAACCAAATCAGAACACATAGAGAGATTATCAAAGTAGGTGAGAAAGGAAGCAGACTAGAGAGCAAATCTGAAATATAGGGTTGAAGGCATGGGGGAAGAGTGGTGAATGTGATGAAACAGAGAATGAGTGAAAAGGGCCCAAAGAGAGAAGGGAAAGAACCGGATGGTTTGGAAATGGAGGACAGAGATGACAGGGAGGGAGAAGAGGTAAAGGGCGAAGAGAGCTTTCCAGAAACTAGACACAACAACTCTCCAGGGCCACTTCTCTTCAAGGGCCTTGTTGACAGGGGAGACCAGGGAGAAGGGACCATCACTGTCCCACTAATGAGGCAGTCATGGGAAGAAAGCCTCCTGGAATTAGAGTGAGAAGATTGTAGGTGAATCTCAACCTCTGCTGACCCTCAACTAATTAAAAAAATAACAAAAGAAGGGGAGGGGGAAAAGGCAGGCAAGGTGGTTCAGTGGAGAGAGAGCCAGGCTCTAATACAAGGCAGAATTCAATGAGTGCCAGATGAGATTAAACAAAAGGGCTCTGGTTCTTTAGAAAGAAGGAAAACTCGAGTGGAGTTCAATGTGCCACAGAACATTTTTTGGCCAAGACAGCCAGTTTTGTAGTAGGACTACAAAGTATTTAATAGCTTGCATTTATAGAGTACAGGAAGGTAGAGAAAGCATTTTATCTCATTTGATCCTCATAATCACCTTAGGAGGCAGGTGCTCTTAGTATTTCCATTTCACAGATGAGGAAACTGAGGTGGACAGCAGTTAGTGGCTTGGCCATCTTCTCACCGCTCATCAGTATCAAGAGGCAAGATCAAAATCCAGATCTTTCTGACAAATACACTTCCCTGAGTAATCACTATTACTACACTGCATCATGGAGCAGAATCAAGCCTAGAATGGTAGACTGAGGTCAGCTAGTGAAGAGTTTTAGAAAAAAGAGAATCTTTAAAGGATATTTTAAAATAGTTTCATAGGGTTTTAGAGGTGTAAGGGACTTCAAGGGCTATCTAGTCTAAACTTATATTTTTCAACAATTTAAAGGAAGGCTTAGGAATGGTCATTTGGAGCAGAGGTGTCAAACACACCACCAGCAGCCAGCAGGTGGCCTCCCTCCCTCCCTCAAGTGCAGCTGGAATTAGGTTGAAATGCAATTGGGAAAATTTTTCAAAAAATAAATAAGAACACAACAGAACATAGATAATGTTAACATGTGGTTTTCTAAGTCAATAGATAGCCCCAGGAATCCTTAAATACAGCTTAAGAGATATTTTTCTATATGAGTTTGATACTTCTAATTTAGAAAATGCAACATTTTTTTTATGATGGAGAAGAATTATCTACCTGGGAGATAATCTAATCAATTTATTAACTTCTCATTTTGTTCTGATTTATGGGAAAGTTTTACAAAGTAGAAATGGAATGCCATTGGGCTCAAATTCTGCCTCCAACACTTCCTACCTGGGCAAGTCACGTAAACCTTAGTCTGGCTCAGTTTTCTCATTTGTGACATTGGGGTGATAAGAGTATTCCTAGGTTTACTATGAGGATCAAATGAGAAAATATTTGCAAGGTGCTTTATCAACTTAGAACACAATATAAAGGCTAATTATTACTATTACTCCTATACCCAAGCTCATGTTTGACCAGTTCCTGCTCACCTCTTTTTCCTTGGTCTCTTGGCCTGGACCTGACAATCATCTCATGCTTTTAGACTGTCTGTAGACTGACAGGCTCTCCTAAACCAGAAGAATCCTTCACTTCAGCCTCTAGAACTGGCAAGTTAGAAATGGCTTTGCTAATCACCCTCCCTCCTGACCAGTTCATCTATAAAACATCCCCTGTTTTGGCTGTACTTATATATCCCATTTGCTAGTTTCCCTTTCTGCTTTCCATATTTTTTTAAATTCCAGAGCATTTTTATCCCCCCCACCCACCCACAAACCCCTCTTATTTCACAAGTTAGTGATAGCAAACCTGTTTTCTTAGGCTGGGGTAGGGGTGCAGTGGGAAAGACCAGGGGATGGGAGGAAAAGGGACCAGTCTTTCCTGGTCCTAATGCCCATCAATTTCTCAGAGCCAGAGAGGCTCCTTTCACCTTGGTTCATTCAGTCGTTTATTTATTTAAAATTCAGAAACATGTTGACTTGAGTACTGTGTTTGGGTGTTCCCAAGACCCTTTGCAATTTATGGATAAATAGATGAAAATATGGTGAAAAGTAACAAACTGAGTAGATTGCTTCAATTTAACCTTGATATAGGTGTTGTATGTGGGGAGGGAGTACTTTGCTCCCACATCATTCTGTTTGGGGGGTGTCTGTTGTATGTATGTAGAGAGGGGGTACTTGCTCCCACATCATTCTTTTTGGGGGGTGTCTATGCTGTGTGTGTGTATGTGGGGAGGGGGTACTTGCTCCCACATCATTCTGTTTGGGGGGTGTCTGTTGTATGTATGTAGAGAGGCGGATACTTGCTCCCACATCATTCTGTTTGGGGGGTGTCTATGCTGTATGTATGTATTGGGGAGGGTGTACTATGCCCACTTCATTGTTTGGGGGTGTCTGTTGTATGTATGTAGGGAGGGGGTACTATGGTCCCACATCATTCTTTTTGGGGGGTGTCTATGCTGTGTGTGTGTATGTGGGGAGGGGGTACTATGCCCACTTCATTGTTTGGGGGTGTCTGTTGTATGTATGTAGGGAGGGGGTACTATGGTCCCACATCATTCTTTTTGGGGGGTGTCTATGCTGTGTGTGTGTATGTGGGGAGGGGGTACTATGCCCACTTCATTGTTTGGGGGTGTCTGTTGTATGTATGTAGGGAGGGGGTACTATGGTCCCACATCATTCTGTTTGGGGGGTGTCTATGCTGTGTGTGTATGTGGGGAGGGGGTACTTCCTCCCACATCATTCTGTTTGGGGGCTGTCTTGTATGTAGAGAGGGGGTACTTGCTCCCACATCATTCTTTTTGGGGGGTGTCTATGCTGTGTGTGTATGTGGGGAGGGGGTACTATGCCCACTTCATTGTTTGGGGGTGTCTGTTGTATGTATGTAGGGAGGGGGTACTATGGTCCCACATCATTCTTTTTGGGGGGTGTCTATGCTGTGTGTGTGTATGTGGGGAGGGGGTACTATGCCCACTTCATTGTTTGGGGGTGTCTGTTGTATGTATGTAGGGAGGGGGTACTATGGTCCCACATCATTCTTTTTGGGGGGTGTCTATGCTGTGTGTGTATGTGGGGAGGGGGTACTTCCTCCCACATCATTCTGTTTGGGGGCTGTCTTGTATGTAGAGAGGGGGTACTTGCTCCCACATCATTCTTTTTGGGGGTGTCTATGCTGTGTGGGTATGTGGGGAGGGGGTACTTGCTCCCACATTATTCTGCCCTTCCCACATATAACTCAAAATTACACACACAACTCCCTCACAGGCTCTCTTCACTGGACCAGTTGTTCCAGTTCCCCAGCTCCCCCCCTTTTGTCTTAGGTCATTAACCTTCTTTGCCCCTAGCCTCCTGCCCCATCTCCATCACACTTCCTCCCAGGGCCCTCCTTCTCCTCCACTGGCAAACCTTCAGGGGCTTTAGATCCCAAGTCTCAGGTCAGCATCTCCCCTCCCACCAGACCCTAAGCTCCTGATGGTTCCAGATCCTTCTCATTCTAGTGAGTCAAGCACGAAGGGGAGCCCCAGAGTGCGGGTGGGGGTGGGGGGCGGCCAGGGTGAAGAGTCCCCTTTGGGTGTCAGAAGTGAGAGAAAATACGCATTTCGCTTTCCTTTGGCCTGTGGGCTAGCTGGTTTGACTAGTTCGAGAATGCAAACAAGGTGGGCTAGCAGAACTTTACTCAGCAGATAACCAGGGAAAGGTCGGCGTGACTAAAAGCCCGGCTGGAGACGGCCAATATCAAGGCTGATTAAACAGCCAGTGAACTCGAGTTCATGGATCCTTTTTTTTCTTTTTAATTCCCCTCCAGGCCTTATGCTTCAGAGTAAACAAAATGGGCTGAGGGTGGAGGTCTGGCTCTGGCTCGGGCTCTCGCCCTCTCCCTCTTCTCGTACGGGGTTAATTTTCCAATCACACGAGGGGGAGGAGATTTCTCGTAGACAAGTAAAGGGTGATGGATAAACGTGCGGGCACTAAGACCGCAAGGCATTCGTTTCCTCCTACGGTTGATGCAGAAGCTGAGAGAGGAGGAGAACCCCAGACACCGGAGAAGGAGAATAGGAAGGGCAGGAAAAAGCAATGCTAAATCCAGGATACAGCTGAGAGAGACAAGAGAGGCTGCACCGGGAGAAGGAGAAATTGGGGGGTGGGTGGGGGAAGGACCGCAGAGAATACTAGAAAGGGGAGAAAAGGCTTTTTGCAGATAATTTACATATTTTTATATAGAATACGCAGGGACTCAGAGAACCAGTTCCAATGAACATGTCAGTGTTGACTTTGCAAGAATATGAATTTGAAAAGCAATTCAACGAGAATGAAGCCATCCAGTGGATGCAAGAGAACTGGTAGGTGATGTTTTGATGTAATATTATTTCTAGGTACCGACTGCCTTTTTAATGTACCTTAATGTTATTATTCCGTACCAAGATTTGAAATATGAATGACACAAATGCTAAGCGAATTTTATAAGTTCATGCCTAGCTGATGGTTTAGAGTTTACGCGGAGTGCACCTACGAAAATATAGAATATATATTATATAACATAATAGAACACATGTGTTTATTGTATAGAAAGACGTGTGTGTGGCAGAGGAAGAGGGAAGTGATTCTTAGCTTCAGATTTCAAAGAAGTATAATCTCCTAGATTTTGTTAGGAATTTGCGATTTTGTTCATAATGCGTGGCCTGACACGATTAGGATGAAAAAGTAGTCAGTATGTGAAAATTAACCCACCTCCATCTCCTGATCACTCTTAACCCCTTCCCCACACGCTCACACCTCCTTTGGGTACACCCCACACACCCTTTCACCATCTCCTTTATGCCCTTCCTTTCTCCTTGTAGCCCTTTCCCTTACTAACTAACCCCCTTTCCCAGTCCCCAGTCTTCCCGTCCCAATCCCTCTTTTCTAGGGATCTCTTTTCCCATTCTAATCCCCTTTCCGGCTACTGGAATGGGTGGGAGGGAAGACAATAATAAAAAAATGAATGAACCCTAGCATGCGTAGAGACACGCACCATTATTAACTTTTTCCTTTTAAATGAAAACGCGCCCTAGGCCTTCCCTTACAATTTTGCTAGGTGTTGAAAGCTTTTAATTCGACTTATTTGAATAGAGCCCTAACCCGTCCGGGCCTCAGCCCTCGAGTGGGCGTGGGGGGAGTTCGGGGCTCCTACTCCGGAAAAGTTCTAAGTGAGGGAAAACCTCCGTCTTGTTTACTATGTATGTTCCTTTCTCCAGTCCTGCTGAAAATCCCCGGGCTCAGTGATCCAGTGTCACCTTGCAATATTTATCTAGAGAAGCATGTAATGGACTAATCCCTGTACTCAGATTCGAGGGGAATGGATGGAGAGATAATATTTCGTCTTTTCGCTCTCTTTTTGTTTTTGCTGCCGGAGAGCCTTACAAAGTGCCCCCAAATACGGAGGTTGCACCAGGCAGCAGCCCCCCAGCCCAGGTGAACCCAGGCTGCTGTGGGAGGCTGCCTTAGCCTCCCGGAGGTTTCTTCTTTTACACGCACGCCGAGCTGCAGACCCACGCGCGCGCGCACACATTCACACACACACCAACCACACACACACCCTAACTCGATCCAATCAATGAGGAACCAGCCGGCGCGGGCAGGAGGCGGACTGGGGGGGAATGGAGGAGGAGGAAGGGTGGTGGTGCAGTAGAGTGCTACAGGAGGAATGTAAAGCTCGTCCCCTCGCCTCGCCCACCTCCTGCTGCGGGGGCAGTCCCCGGGACGGCGAGCAAGCAAGCGTGCGCCCGGGCTGCGGAGCCGCCATCCGTGCGGGCCGGGGCGCACACCCTTCAGCACACGTGTGCTCGGATGGACGGCCCGCCGGCTCCTTCTTCCCCTCTCCGCCCCTCTCCTGCCCCCTCCACCCCGACCACTTCCTCCCCAGGCCGGACCTGGAGAGCATTTCCCATTTGTCGCTGCCTTTAACCCCTTGTTGGGCCGCTCCCTGCGCTTCGCCCTCACTGGGGCTGAGGCCGCTCTCCAGAGGCGGCTGGGGGCGCACAGGAAGAGACGGGTGGGAGGCGGAGCACGGCGCGTTTGCACTGGCTGCAGTGGTGCTGGGAGGTGGGGGGGGGGGGGAGGGATGCAGAGGGAGCAGTGGTGTGATGTGGGGTGAGCGAGAGCCTGGATGTAGGATGTGCGCGCGTTTGTGTGCAGGGGAGGAGGGGGAGGGAGAGTGCAGACAGGAGACGTTTTCAGAGGAACTGGAAGTGTGTGTTACACGCAGAGGTTGCTGGGCGTGCTCAGCTAGCACCGAGGAGACTGGCCTGACTGTATGTCAGGCTGGCATACACCCAGCCCTGGTGGCGGTAGTGGCGGCGCTGGCTGTGGCGGCCCATCCAGGTTGACCACTGGGAGGAGGCCAGGAACTCCTGTTGAGCTCCCTCAGCCAGCAGAAAATGAAATATTTAAAAGCCCTGGCGGCTCCCCAGGGAGCTCTAGACCTCTCTTCTTTGCCCCTCAGAATCCTTCTGGGTCACTTCCTAGCAATCTCCCAGTCCTTAGTGGTAGCAGCGGAGGGAAAGGAAAGCCAGGGATTCCTAGCACGCTACTTTAGCTGGTGGCGGTTTGCCGCATTATCCCTCTATTACACCCGCTGAGTCCCCCTCTAATGGGCATCATCTGCTAATTCCTTTTGTCCCTCTAGCTCGGCTTTGAATTTCTGAAGCTGCCAACTTCCTGTGCCCACTAACAACCTGTTCTCCCTTCTTTAGTGGGCTGCTTCTATGAACTGTCCATTTGCCCTTCCTTTGACTACTCTCATTACCTACAGTCCCTGTCATCTTTTCTTTAAAAACAAAAAATCCTGTCTCTTCTCAGCCCCTTCCTAGGTGGATACTGTCTTTTTCTACCCCATCCCCTTCTCGTACCAACCTCAAGCCTCTTTTATATTTTCTAACATCTTTCTCCTCCGTCAGGCTTGGCTAACCTGTCCCTACACCAGCTTCAGGACCATATTTCATTACCTGCCGTTTTTAATTTTAATTTCATATCCCACACTGGAGTGCACCTCCCAAATTTCTTCCATCATTTACTCACCTGTATTTGGCCTCATCCTTTTGTCTTTTTTTAAAATTCAATTTCATTTAGTTACCAGGATTTATTACTTTCTTTTATCTATTGTTTTTATTTATTACTTTTCTATTAGCTATTTACTTTCAATTACCAGGGTTTTACTACCACCAATCTTTCCCTTCATCTATATAAGGATAGTCGTGGCTAAATGATATAAATTACGTCTGTGTACCTCTCTACACTTGAAAATGAGTGTGTAAAATATATACACATGCATACATGAAAGATGTATCTATATATTTATATACTTTAGCTACATCTTTCATTCTACTATAATTAATTTTTCTCCATCCCATTCTTTTTTTCTTATTTTCCTTCCTTCTAGGCCTACACAAAACAATCAGTGAAACCTGTTTGCCAGCTTCTCAGGGCAGCTCTGTCTCCTAACTTCATCCCTGTGACTGTTTACCTGGATCAAACACACTCTAAAAACATTTCCCTAAAGAGTTTCACTTCAAACCACGATCTTCTGCCTCCAAAAATGGGGGGGGGGGGGAGTACTCATCCCCACTACAAAGGATTGAATATGATAATCTGTGTCAGAAATTAGGCTGTCATTATTTCTGCTGGCTTTGTCCCCCTTGCCCCTCATGAAGGAGGAAAGGAGCTTGTGGCTTTTAGACTTCTGCAGAGGTCTGGTGGAAGTATGGGCAACTTGGAGCATCCTTGTGTTTCTTGGGGAAATTGGAATGTCTTGTTCTACCCTCTGCAAGTTAGCTGTTTCTTTACAGGAGGGCTAGGATAAGCTTCTGAGGAATGAAAGGTAGTGGATTTTTCTTTCATCACCACCTCCCACATTGTTCTCAATCTATAATCCTCTTGTCTATTGACTTACTTTGGGCTATATATATTACTCTTCCTGATTTACCTACTGTAAATTAAGTTAGAGAGGATGTTAATTGCTAGGCTTTTTTGGAGAAGGGCAGGTAATTTGGAAAATTGTCTTGAGTTCAGTGACTATCTCACTTGATACCCCCAAATGGCTGATCTGAGGAGAAGCTTTCCTCTTTCTGATGATCTAGATGATCACTTTCCTAAGTCAGGCATCTGTTTAAAAAACAAATTTGAGTGTTCTTACCTCCAGAGAGACACAATCTGTTAAAAGTTGAAAGGGTCCTTTTGAGATCATCAAAGCCAGCCTCCCTTCTTTATAGGTGGGGAAACTGAGGCCCAGAGTGGTTATCAAAGTCACCCAGCTAATTAGTAGAAGAGGGAAGATGATTGAAGAGTCATTGAAAGTCTGAATGCCAAAAAAAAAAAGTCAGCCTTACTCTCTTGATGCTACAGAAAGATTTATTTTCTTTTATTTATATTTTGTGTCATTCAGCTTTTTGTCCATTTTAGATTAACCTCTACCATAATGTTGATTGAGTATGTGAGATGTTTCATGATTTGGTCTTAAATATTTATAAAACTATTGTTAAATGCTACCCCACATCCTTTTTTAAAAATTAGAATATTTTTCCATGTTTCCATGAGTCATGATTTTTCCTTCCCCTCTTCCTCCCTCCCGGTGTTGACAAGCAGTTCCACTGGGTGATATATGTATCCTTGTTCAAAACCTATTTCCATGTTATTCATATTTGCACTAGAGTGATCCTTTAATTCCAAAACTCCAATCAGATCCCCATTGAACCATGTGATCAATCACTTTTTTCTATTTTTCTGTTCCTACAGTTCTTTCTCTGAATGTGGATAGTGTTCCTCTGGGTTGTCCTGGATCATTGCATTGCTGCTAGTAGAGAAGTCCATTACATTCGATTGTGCCATAATGTATCAGTCTCTGAATAATGTTCTCCTGTTTCTGCTCCTTTCGCTCTGCATCACTTCCTGGAGGTTGTTCCAGTCTCCATGGAATTCCTCCACTTTATTATTCCTTTGAGCACAATAGTATTCCATCACCAACATATACCACAATTTGTTCAGTCATTCCCCAATTGATGCTCATTTTCCAATTTTTTGCCACCACAAAGAGCCTGACTATAAATATTTTTGTACAAGTCTTTTTCCTTATCTCTTTGGGGTACAAACCCAGCACCCACCTCCTTTCAAGAGAACTGATTTGCATCAGCTTCTAGAAAAAAAAAATTGAAATTAAGCAGAGCCACACCTCACTGAGATCCTATCTTTTGAAAATGTCTGTTGCATTTGTCATTAAATATTCCTCCTTAGCACAGAGAAACTATCTGTTCATTCAAAAAAATACTGAAATCTTTTGAAAATGTCTTGCATTTGTTATTAAATAAATATCCCTCCCTAGCATAGGCTTAGAGAAACTGTTCATTTACTTGTCTGTAATCTAAACCCATTTTAAAATGGCCCATCCCAACATCTTTTTTCTGGTCGGACTTTGTCAAACAGGAAGTAATTCCACTAAGGGCCTATCAAATGCACTGTCTCAGTGAAAGATTAACTGATACTCATTGATTTGGAAAATTGGGATTATTAAAGGCATGAAATGAACACAATAGCCATTTTAACTTTGTGGCAGATTATTCGTCAATAATAAATTAGAACAGTATGGCAAGAAAAGGAAATTATTCTGGAAGGGAACAAATACCACATCCCATCATCATTTCTAATAAAAATATTCCTGGGGTGATTAAAAAGAATCTTTTCTTCATCTGGTGACTGCTTATTCCTCAGATCACAGGAGAAGCTTCAGAAGATGTTTCAAGTAATGCAATTTTTAGATGAAATATATATGACTCGATCTAGAGTCAGAGTTGTCATTTTTCTGGAGAATACAGTCGCCCCTGTTGCTTTTACAGGAGAATTAGGGCCAATGGAGTGGTTTTCCTTGCTTGCAGTGGCCTTGCCTTTTCTCAATGGAAACTAGATTCTGGCTTCACTCCTCAGAGCTGCCAGCAAGAGGGAGTGGGAATGGGCTCGGAATTCACTCTGGGAGCAGAGAAGTGGTCCCCACCCCAGCCCCACACCATCCCTCTTCTTCTGCGGCTTTGGCTTTTGCCCACAGACACCGGGGTCTGGGCTCTCAGCGATGTCGCTTCAGTTGTAATTGGCTGACCAGTAATAATTATCTTCTGATGTCTGCTGACACGCCGTTCACCAATGGGAAAGCAGGAGGCCTGTGCTGACTGCTCCAACATTATGTACGTGAGATGACGTCACGAAAGGGCTTGCCTCAAATTTCTATGACAGCCTCCTCCCCCTCAGCTCTGTAGCATCTCCAAAAGCCACTAGCAGCAGTTTAGCCAACATTCTGATTAAGTTGTCTTCTTTCTTTTTTAACCCCTAATTTATATTTTCTTTTTTTTTCTAATTCATTCACAGCGGTGGTTTTATTGCCCTTTTGGCTGAGCATGTTTATTTTTTAAAGGAGTGTAGACTTTCTCACTTAACATTTCTTTTTAAATTTTTAAAAATTCCTTTATTTTGAAAGTTTTAATTTAACATTTTAAAACTTGTTTTATTTTTAAATTTTAGTTTAAGACATTTTTATTTTAAATTTTTAAATATTAATATTATTAATATAATAAAATTTATATGTTATAAATAATTTAATTAAATTAAAGAAATTTAATTCTTACATTTCCAACACAAATATTAAAAACATTTTAAGTGTAGAATTTCTCATTTAACATTTCTTTTTAAAATTTTAAAAATTCCTTTATTTTAAAAGTTTTAATTTAACATTTTAAAACTTGTTTTATTTTTAAATTTTAGTTTAAGACATTTTTATTTTAAATTTTTAAATATTGTTAATATTATTAACATAATAAAATTTATATATTATAAATAAAATTAAATTAAAGAAATTTAATTTTTACACTTCCAACACAAATATTAAAAAAAATTTTTAATCAAGAGAAACATTGTGGGGCAGCTGGGTGGCTCAGTGGATTAAGAGCCAGGCCTAGTTCAAATCTGGCCTCAGATACTTCCCCAACTGTGACCCTGGGCAGTCACTTAACCCCCATTGCCTAGCCCTTACCACTCTTCTGCCTTAGAACCAATACCCAGTGTTGACTCCAAAATGGAAGGTGAGGGTCATAAAAACCAAACAAACAAAGAAACATCATTTAAAGTAAAGTCAGTGTTTATATTCCTCTTCACACTTACCCAGCTTGGTGATATATGGTTTGAATGTAAAAGGAAAAGCTAGGCATTCAGCATGGATCTAGGCCTTCCGAGCAGCATGGAAACAGTCCTGGCTCAGAAACCAAAAACTAGGGTTCAAATCCCATATCTGATACTGAATTTCCTCATCTGTTTCGTGATTTGTACTAGATGTCTTCTAAGGTCCCTTTCTACTCTAAAGCTTTGATTTTTGTGAAAATGTAGGGACAGTACTATTTTTATTTAAAAAATTTTAAGACTGTTACTTTCTGTCTTAGAATCAGTAAAAGTTCCAAGGCAGAGGAACAGTTAAGAAATTATTTGTCCAGAGTCACATGGCTAAGAAATGTCTGAGACTAGATTTGAACCCAGGACCTTGATTCTAGCCCTGGGGCTCTTTCTACTGAGCCTGTACCTCCTAGTACTGTTTTTTATAGTTATGTTTCATTACAAGTTTAGAGTGCCAATTGGGTTATCAGGCAGTTTTGCACAGATGCAACAAGTTTAGTAATTATTTGACAATTCATCTAATATTTATTTTTATTTCTTTTTAAACCCTGACCTTCCATCTTAGAATCAGTACTGTGTAGTGGTTCCAAGGCAGAAGAGTGGTAAGGGGTAGGCAATGGTGGTTAAGTGACTTGCCCAGGGTCACACAGCTGGGAAGGAAGTGTCTGAGAGCCTGGCTCTCAATCCACTGAGCCACCTAGCTGCCCCTCATCAAACATATATTAAAAGACCTCCTGTGTTCCGAGAATGCAAAGAGAAAAATAGAAACTAGTTCCTGCCCTTCAGAAGCTTAAATTCATTTCATTCTGTCTAGGAGATATTTCTAGATAAAAAAATTGTAATAAAAATTATGAGGAGTTTTAAATTTAACAAAATTGAAGACTGTTTGTATCCCCAGTGGTCATGCACATAAATGTTTGGGTTTCAGGGCAGCTAGGTTGCATAATGGACAGAGTGCTGCCCTCAGACTCCTTCCTGAGTTTAAATATGGCCTCAGACATGTACTAGTTGGGTAACCCTGGGCAAGTCACTGAACCCTGTTAGCCTCAATTTTCTCATCTATAAAATGGGTTGGAGAAGAAAATGGCCAACTGTTCCAGTGTCTGTGCCAAGAAAACCCCCAATGGGCTCATAAAGAGTGGGACAGGACTGAAAAATGTCTGAACAACAACAAGGCATGTGAAGCTCCTTCCACATCCAAAGCCAAGAGCATAACTGGGTTTATTAGTTCGGATCAAACATGCTTCCTTCAAGGAAACAGAATCTGACTAGGAAGGACTCTTCCAGACTGGTTGGAGACTTGAAGGTGGAAATTAAGGAAGATATAAACACATTTCATCCAAGGAACAGCAGGTGAAATCACTTGACATGAAAACACAGAAATGGAGAGAGCTGTGGGAGTTAGCTCAGATCATTCTGGAACTCTTGTCTTTAACCCAGTGATCTGGATATTTCAGACCAAAGTATTCCTTTGGCCTGAAGTATTCTGAAAATGACTTGAATTTCCCCACTTGCCAGGATAGGTATAGGTGAGCTCTTCTCATAAATGGAAATAAATTTTTATCAGTCCATAAAAATTTGCCTGATCCTCATTTCTATTTCTGTTCAACCCTGCTTATCTGCTTTCCTTTGATCCACTAAAACAGCCTGTCATGGCAGATATACTTGGTTCTACATCCCGACAAACAGGTTTTCTTCGTTTCTTTTTTTCAAATAGCCGCTTTTTATCTGTAATAACTTAGAACAGTGATTCTCAAAGTGTTGTCCAGCTTCTTTAAGGGAATCTGTGAGACCAAACGATTTTAGTAATAATATTCAGGGTTTTTAAAAACATTTATCTTCTGTATAGATAGAACTCACATTTTAAAAAATCTCTTTGGCATCCCCTGTAATTTTTAGGACTTGTAAAGGATCTCTAAGGACAAAAAGCTTGAGACAAGAACTTCTGTGTTAAAATAGAAATTGAAAATGCAAAAATACATGGCAACTGACATTTACATAGCACAGGAATACAAAAATGTTACATATATTATTCCTCTTTTAGTAGAAGAAGAAATCAAGGCTCAGAAAAGTTCAGTGACTTATTCAGGGCCACATATCAAGGAAGGATTAGAGGTGAGAGTTGAACAGTTAACTGGAGAGTTTTAGACTCTTTTCACTACATCATGTTATATTATGTCCTTTTTTTTTGTTTGAAAGTTATATTATGATGTATAATATAATACATGTTTCTTGGAAAACATATACTGTGTATCATCCTAGAAGCATCTATTCACTTAAGACATTCCATGAGAAGGAAAGACGTTTTTAGCTGGTAAGTGAAGAATTTGATAAATGAAAACATAAGTTGTAAGGGATTTAAAGACCATCAAATACAAACTTCTCATTTTAGAGGAGAGTGATTTGTCAGAAGTCCCAGCAGCAGGAGCCATTGACCCCAAATGCATTTTTTTTAATCAAAAAGGCATTTATTTTCTCTAATTCCTAGCCCCGACCCCATTCAAAAAGAGGGGGAAAAACCAAACACATGTAACAATTTTGACATAAACATAACCAAGCAAAACAAATTCCCAAACTGATCACGTCCAAAATGCCACTTTCTTCATATATTGCATCTTTACAAAGTGTGTAAAGTGGAGGTTATGTTTCCTTGTAGTTCGTCACTGTATTGATCTTGAGTTCTTAAAGTCTTTCCAAGTCATTTGTATTTATAATATAATATTGCTGTCTCAATTGTTCTCATGGTTCTGCTTACTTGGCTACATATCAGTCCATGCGAGTCTTCCCAGGTTTCTTTGCAACTGTCCCTTTTGTCATTTCTTATGGCCCAGTGGGATTCCATTCTATCTATATTCCATAACTCATTTGGCCCTTCCTCAATTGATGCATGCGCCCTTTGTTTCCAGTTCCTTGCCGTTAGAAATGTTTTTTGTCTAGATGGGTCCTTTTCTTAGATCTCTTTGCGTTTGAGGCCTTTGGAGTGATTGCATCTCCTTTCCCTCTAATTTAGAGAACATTTTGATAATATTAAAGGGGTTTCAAAACAATTCTAAGGATACATGCAAGTCCTTACGTGCCACACCAAATAGACAGTGCAGTGAAGATTCCCTAACCAAAAGAAAAGGTATGCTTTTTGACAATTTATGGAGTGTTGCTCCATTCCTTTTAGGTATAATTCGATTACCTTTAAACCTTCTGTATCACGGGTATGTACAGGTTTATATGGCCAGCATAAAAACTGGAAACATTGTAACTAGCTGCTAATAACTTTAATTTAGAAGCACTGATAAAAGGGGCAGGGGAACTGGGTTGAGCTACATGGAAAATGCAAATTATGTACATCAATGAGGTTGGTTGTTCCCTTTGTACCCTCCAGATGCCCTAGACCCAAGGGCAATATTAATAAAAATAAATTTCATGCATCTACTGAGAAAGCGAATGGCTTGCAATCTGCACTGTGGATAGAACTCCCACATTGCTCAGTTCACAGATTTGTGAAAGTATCCAAGAATGTTTCACATTTATAATGAATAATAATGATGAATGATATATTTCATTTTAGAAGTCAGTAAACACTTAACCAAGCACCTGTGTTATGCCAGGCAATGTGCTAAGTTCTAGGGATACAAAGAGGGAAAAGCAAAGACCCTGCCTTCAAGGAGCTTCTAGTCTAAGGTGGGAAGACTAATATGTAGTATTGTTAGATTATACCAACAGTTATGGAAAAACAAGATACAGACAGGGTAAATAGGGCATCTTGGACACAGGGAAGGCATTAGAATAATTAAGGGAGGTCCAGGAAAGCTTCCTCTAGAAGTTGAGATTTTCATTGAGTCTTGGAATAGGAAGTATAAGTGAAAAGGGAGAACCTTTCCAGGTTTTGGGGACAACCAGTAAAAATGCCTGGAGTCACCAGATGTGTCTTCTTGGATTGTCCAATGACTGTGTCCTGGGATCATAGACTATGTTCTAGGATAAAAGGTGTAAGAAGACAGGAAAGATAGGGGAGTATGGATGAGCAGCGAACCCGGCTTCTCCACTTTTTTTACTCTTATCTGTTATCAAACTACTTAACTTGAAACCTACCTGTGCTGAAAGTCATTGGAAAAACATTTACCTAAAAGGCTCTATATAATATTAGTTTTGTGTTATATATAAATACATATGTATGGGTTTATATGTAGATATTTAACAATTTAAATTTTAATTTAACAATGGCTTGATTTTTTTTGTACAATTGATTAGCGCTTTATAAATTTGAGTAATTAGACCTTTGTCAGGGAATTTTGTTATGAAAATTGTTTTCCAATTTGTTGCTTCTCTTCTCATTTTGGTTACATTGGTTTTGTTTGTACAAAAACTTTTTAATTTGATGTAATCAAAATTATTTATTTTACATTTGGTGACTCTTTCTAAGTCTTGCTTGGTTTTAAAGTCTTTCCCTTCCCAAAGGTCTGACATATATACTATTCTTTGTTCTCCTAATTTGCTTATAGTTTCCTTCTTTATTTTCATGTCATTCACCCATTCTGAGTTTATCTTGGTGTAGGGTGTGAGGTGTTGATCCAAACCTAATCTCTCCTACACTGTCTTCCAGTTTTCCCAGCAGTTTTTGTCAAATAGTGGGTTTTTGTCCCAAAAGCTGGAATCTTTGGTTTTTGTCATAGACTGTCTTGCTGAGGTCACTTGCCCCAAGTCTATTCCACTGATCCTCCTTTCTGTCTGTTAGCCAGTACCAAATTGTTTTGATGACCACTGCTTTATTAATATAGTTTGAGATCTGGGACTGCAAATCCTCCTTCCTTTGTATTTTTTTTTTCATTATTTCCCTGGATATCCATGATCCTTTATTCTTCCAAATGAACTTTGTTATGGTTTTCTCTAAGTCAGTAAAAAAAGTTTTTTGTCAGTTCAATGGGTATGGCACTAAATAGATAAATAAGCTTGGGGGAAGATTTTTTAATATTTAGGGTTGCCTAATTATAGCATGGTCAGAGATAGTAGAATGTGATGAAATGTGATAACTGTGTATGTGTGTATCCCAACAGTTTAATGGGATTTATAAACACATCTTTCATTCAAGCAAAATTTATTTGATTGGCCCATTTTTTAAAAAATCTCTTACCTTCCATCTTGGAATCAATACTGTGTAATGCCAAGGCAGAAGAGCTATGAGCTAGGCAGTAGGGGTTTTAAGAGGCTGTTACATAGCTAAGAAGGATCGGGGGTCTGATTCAAACTCAGGGCCTCCTGTCTCCAGGCCTGGCTCTCAATCCACTGAACTACCCACCTGCCCTCTACCCCCAATTTTTTTTTCTTAATGTAATATTATACTTTAACTCTCAGTTTTGCTAAGATCTATCATGGAATTCAGTTTAACTCAGCTTTAAGCTTCTATTGTATGCTACTCCCTGTGTTAAACATACACACAAAATTATAGTAAATACTAAGCCATCCCCGCCTTTAAGGAAGTTATATTTGTTTAGGAACTATATGAATTTCTCAGTTGGGTTGTAAATTATTTTACTTGGCTCCAAATTGACAATCGTTGCCAATTTCATTCATTTGGTTCTGCCAGAGCTCTGGTGAGAAAAAGGAAAGAAGAAATACCTCTGTGGCAAGATATTTTATAGATGGAAGTCATCCATGAAATGAAGTGATTTTACATAGAGACAGTCCTAACTCATTTCTAAATTTCCATATGAATTTCAGAGCATTCTCTAACTGACCATCTTAAATGTGTTTCAAAGAATCCTGCCTGATATATTGTTAAATATATCGATGCATACCCATTTATACTTCATTTAAAATTTATTAATTAATTTAGAATATTTTTCCATGGTTACATGGTTCATGTTCTTTCCCTCCCCTCACATTTATATATATATATATATTTTTTTTTTTATAAACCCTTACCTCCTGTCTTGGAGTCAATACTGTGTATTGGCTCCAAGGCAGAAGAGTGGTAAGGGCTAGGCAATTGGGGTCAAGTGACTTGCCCAAGGTCACACAGCTGGGAAGTGTCTGAGGCTAGATTTGAACCTAGGATCTCCCATCTCTAGGCCTAGCTCTCAATCCACTGAGCTACCCAGCTGCCCCTCACATTTATATTTTTTTAGAAATAAAATTCAACATTCTCTTTTTTAAACTCTTGCCTTCCATCTTAGAATCAATACTGTGTATCGGTTTCAAGGCAGAAGAGCTGTAAAGGTTAGGCAATGGGGGAAGAAGGGGTAAGTGACTTGTCCAGGGTCATACAGCTACGAAGTGTCTGATGCCAGATTTGAACCCAGGACTTCTAGGCCTGGTTCTCTATCCTCTGGGCTACCTAGCTGCCCCCCACATTTATACTTCTTGGACCCTACTCAAGAGCAGGCTAGCCCATCTTACAAATGAGCAATTAAACAGAAGTACTCTAAAGAACACCATCAGAAAAGACAATGAACCAGTCATGTAGCGAGAGAAAAGGGACCCTAATGGGCAGCTCTAGTCTTCTACTTACAGCCATACGATGTGGGGGTGGACATGAGCTGGGCATCCCTTGGGGTGGAGCCCAGGCGCCCTCCCTGTTTATGGGACAGCCTGGATCAGGATAAGGCAGCTCATTTAGAGGAGGTAGAAGTCCTTAGAATCCTAGAGCCCTAGAATATGATGTTAACAATCATCAAAACTATGTGGTGTTAGCACTGAGCAGTACCACCAAGGAAAAGAACTTGCCCACTGCCCTCAATTGTTTATCTTTAAATTGTTGTCATAAAAAAAATAAAATGCTGTTAAAGCGGCTACCCTCCAGCGTTCTAGGCTGCTGGGACTTCTGTCCAGTGGCAACCCTTCTACTCCTGTGTGCAAAGTTAATTAAAATGTAAATGCATTGAAACAGCATGACCCTCCTAAAAGGGGTTAATTAACATTTTTAGAAGAAATTAGTTCAGTTCTTGTTTGCTTTGAAGTTGGGAGTATTAGGAGCTTCCCAGAAGGAGGCTCAATGAAAGACAACTTGAGTTAAGGCTTAATGAAAGGGCTTTGTCCTGAAACCCTTCTTTTTGTTGGTTCCCTTCCATTGAAGTCAATGGGGGTTACAAGCAGTTGAGGAATTGCCCTGGATTGGGTTGTGTTATTTCCGAAAGGAAGTGGGGACTCTGTGATGCTATAGGGAGGGAGGAAGTACTGTTTGTTTTTTATTTTTAAATACATTTTTTCTTTTTTTTTAAACCCTTACCTTCCATCTTGGGAATCAATACTGTGTATTGGCTCCAAGGCAGAAGAGTGGTAAGGGCTAGGCAATGGGGGTCAAGTGACTTGCCCAGGGTCACATAAGTAGGAATGGCCAGCATGCATAGATTAAATCTTTTCTGGAAGTAAATGTTCATTATTTTTCACAGTAAGCCTAGCTGCCGCACATAAAGACCAGGACCGTTAACCGGACAGCCAGCAAGTTTCTTAGACTGGTAGACCTAAAACAGGAATGTAGCCTGACTGAATCAAAGAAGGCTCTGTGCTCTCCAGGCAAGGCAGAATGGCAGTGGCTCAGCTTTAGAGACCTAGACTGGGCGTCCAACCTTCTGAGCTCTTATTGGTGTGGTGTGAAATTGTGAAATTGTCTAAACAATTGTGAAATTGTCTAAACAATTGTGAAATTGTCTAAACAAGTTAAGAACTTAAAGTACCCCTACTTAGTACCTTGCCAGTCACTAAGTATGAGAGTACTTAAGTTTCTGATGGATTCACTTAAAAGTTCCTGATGGAAGAGTTTGATTCCTTCTTCACAACCTGTACATTGACTGCAACCCAAAGGAGCTAGCTATGCCTTTCTGGTCCTCTTCCAGTACAAAGGACCACGACCAACAACAGTGTTCTTTACTCTCTAGTCCCCAAACCCAACATATCCTTTCTAAAAGCAAGTCACCTCCTTCCCAGGGCTTCTGTTGTCACCTGTCCTTGCCTTACTGAGGATGCTGCTTGTTGGAGGCTGGAGGAGTGCTCAGTGGAGAAATGGACATTGTCATGAATGGAGACCTAGCAAGATAGAGCAATTCGAGAACCCTATGCATGACGAAAAATTTATTCTTTATGGGGAAATAAGCAAAAAGAGTGCCAGAAAAGTGAATTTTGCTCATATTCTACTTGAAAATCTAAACAAATCTAGAAGATACAAAGAACAGAGTAGAGTGGCATTTTTGGGGGTCTGGAGATGTGATTTTAAGTATCCCAGAGAGGAAACCCCACCTCATATGTCAGGAGTGAGGAGATGTTACCAGTGTGCAGCCTTTGAGAGTTTCCTACTGCTCCATCTTATTTGATTTACTTGAAACTCCTCTCTATTGTATGTTTCTGGCTGGAAGTAGGAAAAGTCTCAGAGGTGGTTTAGGGGGAGTTAGTAAGAACAGACTTTCCATTTCCTAGAATGTTCCTAGACATTTAATCCAAGAGTGTGTGTGTGTATATATATGTTTGTGTGTATATACATGTATATAAAATATAAAAGTATAAAAATAAAATTTTAATTATAAATTAAAATTAATTTGTATCTATGTATTTATGCATTTATGTATAATCTATATTATATAATACATATTTATATAATATACATAATATATACTTTGTTGAAATTATAAATATATATAAATAAAAATATACTTAAAACCCTTACCTTCCATCTTGGAATCAATATTGGTTCCAAGGCAGAAGAATGGTAAGGGCTAGGCAATGGGGATCAAGTGACTTGCCCAGGGTCACACAGCTGGAAAGTGCCTGATGCCAGATTAGAACCCAGGATCTCCTATCTCTAGGCTTGGCTCTCAATCCACTGAGCCACCCAGCTGCCCCCACAATTCTGACTTCTTATGAGGAAAGAGACAAGAGAATAAAATATAGTGTGTGCTTTATAATAAATCTCCTTGGGCATTAAATGTACAGCCATTGGGACAAAAGTTCCCCTGGTGGTGAAAGCAGTCAAGTCTAATAGATATACAGGAGAAAACACAAACAAGCCCCAGAAGAGAAAGAGAATACCTGTAGAATTAATTAAATTGATCCTGTGGTATCTGGAAACAGCACAATACTGAACTGGCTGTCCCAGGAGGCAGAATCCCCAGATGATATCCCCTGTGGATTGCCATTGACTTGGAAAGGGGGTTCTTTGTCCTAGAAGCATCTTCTCGATGGGGTCTGGGGGACCTTGACATCTGAGCAGTTCTAGGCATCTCTAGCATTTTAGATTTATTTCACACCAAATTTAGAATCTGCTTATTTAAACAGAGACCTGGGAACGTACACATGTTCATTGCTAGCATAGTTTCTGCAGTCATAAAGAACGTATTCAGTTCAACACTCCAGTCTGCAAAAATTTTATTCAACACCCACTGTGTAAGGTGCTTGGGCTGGGGTAGAAACAAGACTGGAATTGTGATTTCGTTGGTCTAGGGTGAGGAGAACTCCCAGAGGAGCCAATTCATTCTACCAGGGAAAGTCTAGGCAGCCAGATGGTGCCATGGATAGAACACTAGACCTGGAGTCCAGAAGACTCCTCCAGTTCGAATCTGACCTCAGACATGTACTCTCCAAAATGGTTGGATCACTTCACAGTTCTACCCATTTGTTTTTTATTAAATGTTTTCCTTTCCCATGATCTCCATATGAAATGTGGTCTCTATTTAGGGTAAGACATACTGTTTAGATTCATAAAGTTACCACTTTTAGTCATTTGCAGTTAATGCACAAAATTAACAAAGTTTATAGGTTAGTCTCAGGAATAGGATCAACCAAGAGGGTGTAATAAACAAGGGAACTTTGAGATATAGAAAGGGCATCCCTGGAAATCAGGGACAAAAGAAATAAGGGGATCTTTGCTTCTGAAGCACACCAAGAGCCTAGGAACTTGATTTACACTGCAGAGCCGATTTAAGGGCAAATCTTGAAGTAATTATCAGGTTTTTTTTTTTATAAAAAGGAATATGGATGAAGTTTGTGGCTTAATAAATTTCATCCTCTAATTTTTTAAAGCACAATTTTTGTTTTGTTTTGTTTTTTTGTCAAGTTAAGCAAAATGAAGACTGGTTTGTTAGCTGGAGAAATATGTGTATTAATAGGTAAGGGTAAACTTTTACCAACTTTCTTGTTTGCTGTATAATAATTCCCAGGGCTTCCTAGCTTACTCCAGATTTCTGTGATACAGTTCTTGGTCAGACCTTTGTCAATATTTGGCTAAAACTTTTCACCAAGAATGTCTCTCATAGATTCCTACCAAGACTCCCAAGAGGCTCCATCTACCCCACTTGGGTTATGGATTTTAAATGAAGGCTGTAGAGGTAGGGATTCATTCTCAAGACTCCTATGACCATAATCTTTTTTTTTTAACTCTTCAGTTCCTTCCAATATGAATCCATATGATAACCATCACAGACTTCTTCAACACAGGGATGAGCAGAACCTTCCTAGGCAATGCATTTAGTTTACATAGCTTTTTTTTAGTCATGGTTAGAGTACCCAGCAAAATCTGCAGCATTCTGCAGCATTTGAATGAACCAGTAGAATATAGTGTCTCTACCATGAAGGCAGTCTTGGAATTCCCAGTTTAGATGTTGTCTTTCTCCTTATCAGGTCCTATTCTGCACTGGTTTGGTGTGTTTAACCTTAGCTGGATGGATGTAGTTGAGTCAGGTTTTATTATTCAATCTACCTCAGAATGGGGAGTAATTAACATGGTCTAAGGGCTAGGATGTTTTTCCAATTCTCTACTTAGATAAAATCCTAAATCCATTCCACCCCACTCCACTCCCAAAAATGAGAAATTAAGGTCAATTTTTGGCTACCATTTTAATTAGGTACTTTTACAAGTACTAACATGATAGATGTGGCTAGATATTGTTGAAGTTGCTGCCTTTTTTTTTTCAAACATTGAGGATGAAAGGAAAAGGAATTCTGGGAAGAGAAAAAAGAATTCTGGGAAATGGAGTCTTTAGGGTACAACATTGTAATTACACACTTAACTTATGGCAAACCATTCCTTGACTAATGGAAATCTGCTTTGCCACCAGTTCTTTGCTACATAAAAAACAGCCCCTGCTACATTGACAATCTTGTTTTGTTTGTTGTTTTTAAGATCTTAGTTTCTGGGTTAAAAGCACAAAAATAGGTCCTCTTAGGTATCTGAGGAACCTCCCCAATACCCTTAGAGGTCTAGTTGCAAACTAGATGACTGGAGTCTCAAGCCATTACTCATCTTTGTCTCTTGACCCCTGAAAATTAAATACATAATAGATGCTTCACCTTTGAACTGAAACAAGCAAACATTATATATAGCAACAGAAATATTGTTTGAAAAAATGACATAGATATCCACCTCCAGAGAAAGTACTGATAAATAGTAATAAGACATTGGGTGTTTTTTTTGCCTTTTTGTTATACAAAGCCTTTAATGTCAGAAGGGGAGGGTATTTTAATGTAACAAATAATTAAATTTTTTCTAATTTAAAAGTTGTTTAATCTTTTCAGATTTTCAATGCAAATTTTTATTTTCTGACATTTTGCAATCCATGGTTAATGTTTTATCATAGTCCTTAGGAATTCCGGGGAGGGTATTTTAATGTAACAAATAATTAAATTTTTTCTAATTTAAAAGTTGTTTAATCTTTTCAGATTTTCAATGCAAATTTTTATTTTCTGACATTTTGCAATCCATGGTTAATGTTTTATCATAGTCCTTAGGAATTCCGGGGAGGGTATTTTAATGTAACAAATAATTAAATTTTTTCTAATTTAAAAGTTGTTTAATCTTTTCAGATTTTCAATGCAAATTTTTATTTTCTGACATTTTGCAATCCATGGTTAATGTTTTATCATAGTCCTTAGGAATTCCTTGGTCATTGTTCTTACAGATTTCAAAGTTGTTGTTTTTTTTTTAATAACATTATTTTATTTGGTCATTTCTGAGCATTATTCATTGGAGACAAAGATCATTTTCTCCTCCACCCCCCCAGCCCCCCCAATCCCATAGCTGACCGCGATTCCAGTGGGTATCACAAGTGTTCTTGATTTGAACCCATTTCCATGTTGTTGGCATTTGCATTTCAAAGTTTGTTTTTACCAATTGTTGCATAAATTCTTTTTCTACTTTTGCTTAATTCATTTTTATCAGTTTGTAAAATTCTTCTAAGTTCATTTTTATAATATTAAGGTGACAATAAATTCTTCTGTCATGTTCCTTCTGGATTAGTTCATATAAGTGTTTCTGTGTCTTTAAAAAATTTTAAAGTCTTACCTTCTTGGTATCTAATTTTAGACCTAAGAGTAGCATGGGCTAGGCAACTGGGATTAAGTGACTTGATCAGGGTCACCCAGGAAGGAAATATTCTAGGTCAAATTTGAACCCTCGTCTTCCTAGCTGCCTCTTTGAAATTATTTTGCACATTTCTTACAGCACAATAGTACTCCATGGTCTTCATATACCACAATTTAATTGGCCATCATCGCTGGAGTTTCTAGTTTTTTGCTTGTACTACATAAAGTAACCGTATTTCCTTGAATTCTTGAATTTAGGTCTAGCACAGTTTAGTAATTTTTGTGTATAATTCCAAATTGCTTTCCAGAATGGTTGTACCTAATCACAGGTCCACTAACAGTGCCTCAGACGACCTGGTTTCCCACCACCAGCCTGGTCAACATTTGTCATTTTCTTTTGTCATTTGTCAAATCCCAGAATTACTTTAATGTGCCTATCTCATTAGTTATAATTTGAAGCATTTTTTCAAATGGCTTTAGATAACTTGGGCTTCTTCCCTTCACAGTTGCCTGTTCGATTGGAGAATGGCGCTTTTCTTATAAATATGAATTAGTTCTTCATCTAACTTGGAAATGAAACCTTCAACAGAGAAACTTGCTGCAACCCACCCCCCCCACCCCCAGTTAATTATTTCTCTTTCTATCCTTACTTTTATTAGATTTGTTTGTGCAAATCTTTTTCATTTTAGGTAATCAAACTTACTCATTTTATCTTCTGTGATCCTTCCTAGTCCTTGTTCAGTCAAGAGCCTTTCTCCAATCCAAAGGATTATTTTATGGGACAGTGAAGGATATTGAGAGAAAAAATGAATAGAAGTGAGAGCAAAGGGAATCTACCAATGTCAGATTTGAGACTATACTACAAAACAGTAATTTAAAAAATTGGGTACACATGTTTTTAAAAAGGTGGCATAGTGGATAGAGTGCCAGACCTCATCTTCCTGAGTCCAAATCTGGCCTTAGATACTTACTAGCTTTGTGACCCTGGACTAATCACTTGACCATGTTTCCTTCAGTTTCCTCCTTTGTAATGTAAGCCAGTGAAGAAAATGGAAAAACACTATTATCTTTGCCAAGAAAAACCCAAATGGCATCACAAAGACTTGAACAATAACAAAATTTTTTAAATATCAGTGGGACAGTTTTGGATGGTAGCATTCTTAAATAACTTTCCCATTTGTAGGTTGTTGCTGCACAGTAGAAAAAACAAATCACTGGCTTTGGGGGCCAAGAGGAGCTTGATTAGGACCCTACCTAGGGAGGGAGACCTGTTTATGATTTGTGTGACTCAGATCAAGTTCACTTCATTTCTTTAAGCTTCAGTTTCCCAATCTATAAAAATGAGGTCTCTGAAGTCCCTTTTGAGCTCATGATCTGTGATTTTTTAAAAAATTTTATTTAGTTAATTTAGAATATTTTTCCATGGTTACAGAAATCATGTTCTTTCCCTCCCCTCCCCCCAACCCTTCCCCATAGCTGACATGCAATTCCACTGGGTTTTACATTGTCATTGTCATTACAGTGTCATTGATCAAGACCTATTTCCATATTATTAATATGGGCACTAACAGTGATCATTTACAGTCTACATCCCCAATCATGTCCCCATTGAACCATGTGATCAGGCAGTTGTTTTTCTTCTGTGTTTCTACTCCCACAGTTCTTCCTCTGGATGCGGATAGTGTTCTTTCTCATAAGCCCCTCAGATTTGTCCTGGATCATTGCATTGCTGCTAGCAGAGAAGTCTATTACATTTGATTGTACCACAGTGTATCAGGCTCTGTGTACAGTGTTCTCCTGGTTCTGCTCCTCTCACTCTGCATCAATTCCTGGAGGTTGTTCCAGTCTCCATGGAATTCTTCCAGTTCATGATCTGCCATCTCATATTAAAGTTTCATTCAGTCCTTGATCTTACATTTATGAAAAGTTTAGAGTGGTCATACTTTGCATCTGGAAAGCTCCATTAATCTTGCAGTGTGTTTGAATCCTCCTGTTTAATAAGAATTACAGTCTGCCTAGGAATTAGAAACTCTTGATACTGTACACACAAATCATTGGACTGTAGACACTCATAATGTATTTGGTGGTCAAATAATGTTAAGAAACCATCATTTTTATGTCAAGTGGCGTTTGATACAAATGTCAGTGTAACTTTTTTGTTAGCATTAATTTCTGGTATTACGTTTTTTAGGGATTAAGATAATATATTTTTAACTCAATTCTCAACTAATGATAGCTAATATTGAAATCACCATTTCTGTGGTTTACTCATGCAATATGTGTAATGAAGAATATACCATAAGCCACTACTTTTATCAATTAAATTAATTTTGGGTTCCCCAAATATTTCTAAAATGCGTTTTAGGAAAAGTCAGGATAAATTTAAGACTGACCGCAGAATTACTTAGGATTTTTGCTCTTTGTTACTGCCTCATGAGAATATTTCCATCTGATGATTATATCAAGATAGCTATCCTTCTGTCAATCATAGTTGGTCAGAAATCAAATATCACGTGTTTACTTGGCATATGCCTATTGCCATACTCTTTGTATGTTCTCTGAAATGGTTAAAAACAAACGATTCAAAGCTGCAACAAGATTCATAAATGCATCTGTTACTAGATAGTCTTGTTTTAAATAGAATGCAGAAATGAGACAGGAAATCATACATGTGTTCCCAGTCAAGCACAATTATTTTGCTCCAGAGAACTCATCATGCCCAAGGAGCTGATCCTGGCTTCCTGAAGGTTCTAACAAAGAAAAGGAAATTATGGCAAGTCCTGACAGGCTTGAAATGTGTTGAATATTGTCCTGGCCATAGACTGTCAACAGAGGACCAGTTCAGAAAGGCTCATAATGGGGGATGGCCTCGGGGAAATGAGTTTCTCACCTACCCCAACTTCTAAAGATGGGCTTGCTGAGATAAAAATGAAATTCTGTCTGCAAAGTGGAAGGAGTACCCCTATCTATCAGAAAAACCACAGATCCTTGAAATTTGAACATATAATGCTCTTAGCAAATTAAATATCACAGGGCTGCCCATTAAACTCCTTGTCCAAGCTTTAAAAGACAATCCTGTGTGCCCAAAGTGAGAAAAAGGGTCCAAGCAAATACAATTTATCGGTTGAGAAAATTCAAAGTAATAGATTAAACAGCTCATTGAATGTGCTGTTTCTCAAGAGAATCCTAATCCTGGGTTGTTGAGGTGAGGAAATACAGTTTCCCTGAAATTATGCCTATGGAAGGATAGAGACTGAATCTAGAAACTCCCTCTGCTAATGGGGGGCTTCACCCTCTGCCTTAGGGCCCAAAGAGATTAAGGAACCTCAGAGTCTGGGTCTATTTATTCATATATATGTAATATACACACATTAAATACATATTACATGTAACATGTGTAATATAAGTGTTCAGTGTAACTGAACGTGTTATGTGTAATCAAATGTGTTATGTGTGATTGAATGTGTTATTTATAATATGCATGTAATGTATAATATACATATGTTGTTGGATTTTTAATAAACATTAAAAGAGAGGAGAAAGAAAAAAAAAGGTTCTTTGAGGCAAGTGGGCAGAACAAAGAGAGACAGACTCACACTTGCAGCACTTTACCAAAAGCTCAAGCTCTGGAAAAAAAGAGCCCCTCAGCAAGAGCCCCTCAGCGTGGGGCCAAATTTATCTCCTAAGCATCCTTACATAAAACGAGGATGTAACTTAAAAGGATGCTGGGAATGTAGCTCAGGTGTTGCACATTTTCCATCTGCACAGTTTGCATGTATACTTGTATATATTTTTTTTCACTCCTAGTCTGGTACTTTTTTTATTATAATACATTATCTCCTTTTAACACGAGGATTATAATACCCCCCCCCCCCATGATAGTATCCCATTACTCATGCCTATTTAGCTTTTTATCAAATTATATATCTTCTATTTTTTCCTCTTCTCTTCCTTTTCCTCCTTATTCAACATCTTCCTTCTTACTCTTCCACCTCTTTCTGGATCTAGTTGTTTTCTTGTCCTCTTCTCTTCCATCTTCATCAGATAGGTTTTTGGATCACCAGCATTTATCCCAGGACCTGGCACCTGGTTAGTGCTTAATAAATAATCTATCTAGCCATCTTCCAAAAAAGTCAATTCTGTGACTATAGAGGCAGGATATCAACCAAGGCGTCCCTAGCCCTGTGACCCATGCTCTATCTCCTGCATCAGCCTATCTTTACGAATGAGCAGAGCCAACCTTCCTAGACAAGGAGATGGGACTATCAAATCTTCCCCAGTTCTTGTCATTGTTTACCCTCAATCAGAGAAAATAATTATAGCTCCATAAGACCCAGAAGCATACCATTGATGAGAAAACTCAACAAAAAATCAACAATGAATTTATTAAGTACTTATTATGTGGCAGCTAGAGGCACAATGGTTTGGAATGCCATGACTGGACTCTTCTTCCTGTAAGGGCCAGAATGTAAGGGGTAAAAATAAAAAGGCATTATTGAGTTCAACTTTGGCCTCACACATTAGCTGTGTGACCCTGGGCAAGTCACTTAACCCTGTTTGCCTCAGTTTCCTCATCTTTATTTATTTAGGCGTTTTTTTGTTTTGTTTTTTTTTGAAACCCTTTCCTTCCCTCTTGGAATCAATACTGTGTATTGGTTCCAAGGCAGAAGAGTGGTAAGGAGTTTCCTCAACTTTAAAATGAGCTGGAGAAGGAAATGGTAAAACACTCCAATGCCTGTGCCCTGAAGACCCCAAATGGGTCAGGAAGAATTGGACACAACTGAAGTAATTGAACAGTCCCGTGCCAGGCACTGGTGAGTCCTTAGGCTTACAAGTTGAAACAAATAAAACCCAGTAGATCCTCATCTCTGCCCTCAAGGAGCTTATATGAGGGATGGTTTATTGAATAGTTGGTAACCCTACTTTAGTATGCATCAATCTCAGCCTGAGGGTTGACTTTGATCATTGCTAGGGAAGTTTGTCTGAGCAGAACTCCAGAAAGGAGGGTGGCAAAATAGGTTGGATGTGACCTCCTAACATACTTCCACTATTGCACTGTTTTTTAGTCTTTGGTTACGTGAAGAAATCTTTAAAATCACCATCAGTATCCCTCGGTCAACAGAGAGTGAACTTTAAAGCTTAAAGAAAGAAAACAGCTTGCTGTCTGTTTTGATGTACTTCCTACTGTATAAGTCATTGTCGGCTCAAGAAAAAAATAAATTTTTAGGGAAAAAGAAATTTGCCCCAGGTTCTTTTGTCAGGCTGCTCTATGTATTACAGGTTGACTTTATTTCATTTGAGGCTTTTTAGGGTTTGAAATGCCTGTTCAGCAAGCTTTACAAGTAGGCAGTTCAAGTTACCTTGAGAGCTAGACAATCTTTTCTTTTAAACAAATGAAAAAACCCTGTCCTTCTGTCTCAGAATCAGTACATTGCTTCCAAGGCACAAGAATGGTAAGGGCTAAGCAATGGGGGAGAAGTGGCTTGCCCAGGTGTAACAGTTAAAATTTTGGGAAACTGAGGCAGGTAGAAATTAGTTTCTCTCTGCAAGGAGTATTTTTTTTATGAGGTTTATTAAAGGTTAAGGATTAAAGAAAATACAGAATAAGAAAGCACGTGTCTAGGCCAGAGAGGCCTAGACAAGATAACCTCACATCATAAAAGAGACGCGTCTGCTCCAAAACGGAAGTCCAAAAGAGGGCGAGCCTATTCACAACCAGGTTTAAATACCCCATACCTGGGCTCTTGGCCCAGGTGAGAATTCAGTGACTAGAGGGCATTCTGGGGAAGTGGAGCAAGGATTTCTGGGGATTGAAGTCCTGGATTCGAGTCTATTTTTACACAGGGTTACACAAGTTAGATTTGAACCCATGACCTCCCATCTCCAAGTCTGGTTTTCAGTCCACTGAGCCACTTAATCCCCCCATAGATATTCTTTCATAAACACCTGGCAAAAAGGCTAGCGCTAGCTGATGCTCAGTATCTCCATCTCAGTCATTTTATAGTTAATAGTGAATTGGAAGTCATGCCCTATTTAATCATTTCATCATTTCCCTATTTAACACCATCTTTTCTGCCTTCTATCACTTCATCAATCGGCCTTCTTTAAATGCCAATGCCCAACCTTTAAACCTAAATGTTGACCCTGATTTATCACTTTCTCAATTCTGTTTTGTGGTATTATTTTTAAAATTAAATTAAATTAAATTAAAATTTTTATCCATATTGTTCATTTTTGAATAATCTTATAAAACTAAAATCCTGAGACATAAATCCAAATGGACAATGGAAAAATTATGTGCTGCCATCTGCATTCTGACTCCAACAGTTGTGGTAGTAGTATTATTTCCTTTATGTGTCCATAACAAGTCAGTTGTCCAATAAAGACAAGTGCTTAGAGCAGTCGAACAGATTTCTTTTTATGTATGCCTTTCTGATTTTCACTCTTTACAAGTTACAGACATCAATCTGAGGGTAGGAGAACTCAAAACCAAATCTTCATAGGTAGACCATGTGCTAACATTCAAAGAAAGAAAAACAGATAGCGACTGTTCCTTGTCATTCTTCACATATCATTAATGGGGAAAGAGGTAACTATGCAAAACTATGAACTATAGCTTAACTAGAGGAGATGGTGTAATGGAAGGAGAACAGGATTTGGAGTGGGAGGGCAAGTTCAAAAAGCCTACCAGTATGACTTTGGGCAGGGTGTTTGTTACTCTCTGGGTGACCCCCTCTTGCTTAACTTCAGTGGTTGGACCAAATGCTTACATAGCCCCTTCCAACTCGATAGCTAATCTAATAGTTTGTGTTTTTCTAGAAGAAATCTCATATATCCCAAATATTCAGAGGTATAAAATATTTGGATCTGGCTTGCGGGAATTTCCCTTTTTGAATTCTAGGTTATTTTCCTATATTCAGTAATCAATACTTCAAAGACCTAAAATTTGGTCCTCCCTCCATCAGTAAAGATTAGAACTGCTTTATAAATTAGCATATGGTCTTCAGGGCCAAAATATTCTTAGGGATGAACCTTTCTGAAATGAGTGAGGGTGATCCTCTGGCAAGAAACATACATCGCCTCACTATGCTTGCCCAGAAGTCTTTTTTTTTACTTTTTTTAATTGAAAAAATTTAATTAATTTAGAAATACATTTCCATGGTTACATGATCCACATTCTTTCCCTCCCTTCCCGTAGCCAAGGAGCAATTCCACTGGGTTTTACATGTGTCATTGATCAAGACCTATTTCCATATTATTGATATTTGCACCAGGGTGATCCTTTAGAGTCTACTTCTCCAATCATATCCCCACCAAACCATGTGATCAAGCAGTTGTTTTTCTTCTGTGTTTCTACTCCCACAGTTCTTTCTCTGGATGTGGTGGATAGCGTTCTTTCTCCCAAGTCCCTCAGAATAGTCCTGGATCACTGCATTGCTGCTAGTAGCAGCTAGTATCGACCTCTTGGGTATGATGTCCTCCTGGTTCTGCTCCTTTCACTCTGTATCAGTTACTGGAGATTCCAGCTCACATGGAGTTCCTCCAGTTCATTATAAGCCTGCTCTCTAAGGTGCCAAATTCAGTTCCACTGCCAGAGTATTGACCAGGAGAATACAAAGAACCCTCAGTAAACCTTGAGTGGCTGACTTAGACACTAGGTGTTTACACTTATATCTAACTTAACAAAACACTGAAGATGGTTTTGTTATTGTTGGCAGCTTTTATCTTGTTAATTTTCCATGAATAATCTAAAGAAGCATATTAGGATATAAATGAAGTTACTACAGTCTTCAATGACATGGGCATTAAGCAGCCATGAAGAAAAGAAAGGCGTAGGTGGTGCATAGACAAAATTAATCTGTTAATTACCAGAGATAATAACAGTTATATTTTTCAGTTAACTACATTAAATATCTATAATGCCTTTTCATGCATAGAAAACCAAAATAAAATGTCATTTTATGTCAATAGTAACTGCTTTTCAGATTGGTCATGGTGGAGGGGGAAGGGAGCAGAGTTAAAAGAATATACTCTAAAATAGTTTTATGGATTTAATGATACCATGCAATAAAGGAAGAATGACATAATCCGGCCTCAAAGCCAGGAAGAACTGGTTTCAAGTATAGCTTTTGGCACATTTTGGCTGTATGACCCTGGCCATATCATTTACTCTCAGTGCCTGAGGTAGACCTAATATTAATTTTTTTTTTAGTTTAAAATTTTTTTTATTTGGCTGATTAATTTAGAATATTTTTCCATGGTTACATGATTCATGTTCTTTCTCTCCCCTCCTCCCACCCCCTCCTGTGTGCAATTTCACTGGGTTTTTATATGGGTCATCTAATATTAATTTATAATAAAGTTGACATGCATTGATTAACAGAGGGAGTTTTCATCCTCTGGAGGCTTCCTATACCAGTAAAATCATCTCTATCCCTCCCATCCCCTATCCCTTTCTCTAATGGTACCATGTGCTTATAGCTCCTACTTCCAAGATTTCTGGTTCTAAGAGATAGTTTGTTAACTCAATAGTACTTATATAAATGTAGTAACACCTTGCACATATCAAGGCATTGTGCAGTGGAAATGCATGGGGCCAATATAAATTTATCATCTAGTAGAAAAGCAGAAACTCCAATAAATGATTACCTTCAAGACCTTCTTTTCTATTTTCCAGGGTGGGGATGGGTTTGTTTTTTTGGAGATTAGAGCTGTTAAGATTTCTGATTCTAAGATAATTTGTTAACTCAATAGTACTTATAAATGTAGTAACACCATGCACATATCACAGTATTGTATGATGGAAAAACATGAATTTATCATCTAGTGGAAGAGAAGGAAATCCAATAAATGAGAACCTTTAACCTGCTTTTATACACAGCTCTACTCATATTAATTCTGGATTCAGGTAGGTCTACAGCATTGATGTTAGCACTGCTGCACCTTAGGAACACTGATTACAGGTGTAGGCCATCACGCTCAGCCACTGATTTCATTTTTAAAAATATCTTTAATTGTTCAGATGTCAACCATATTGACATCAATTGTTTGTTTTTTTTTAACTCTACCTTCTGTCTTGGAATCAATACAATTGCAATTACAATACAATACAATACAATTCTGTGTTTTGGTTCCAAGGCAGAAGAGCAGTAAGGACTGAGCAATGGCGGTTAAGTGACTTGTCCAGGGTCACACAGCTGGGAAGTGTCTGAGGCCAGGTTTGACCCCATGACCTCCTGTCTTTGAGCCTGGCTCTCAATCCATTGAGCCACACAGCTGCCCCCAACATCAACTCTTAATTGATACTGACATGTCTTAATATGACTTGATATTCCCACAAAAAGCTTAGAAATTTGAGTTTTTCAAATTCAAATTTTACCAATATATCTGGGCAAATGAAACAAGAAATTGATTGACAGAATTTCCCACTGTTGTATTGGGCATTACTAGAGAGTGGGGTAACAGGCTTTTTTTTTTAAACCCTTTCCTTCTGTCTTGGAGTCAATACTGTGTATTGGCTCCAAGGCAGAAGAGTGGTAAGGGCTAGTCAATGGGGGTCAAGTGACTTGCCCAGGGTCACACAGCTAGGAAGTGTCTGAGGCCAGATTTGAACCTAGGACCTCCCATCTCTGGGCCTGACTCTTAATCCACTGAGCCACCCAGCTGCACCCAACATAGGCTTTTGATTTTGTTCTTTTAGAGTGATTTGATTTTGTGTATGTGGTGGTGCTTTTTTTTTTTTCCTTTTTGGTTCAAATCCATCAATGTGAGCCATGTCTCAGGTGGAGACCTCATTATGTGCCATTTAACATCTATTGGTTTCAGTTTCATCCTTTGTAAAAATGGAGATAATAATAGCACCTATCTCACGGTTGTTTTAGCAAACAAAAAATATTTTTTAAAGCCCTTGGCATAGTTCTTAGTCTAGAGTAAGTGCTATATAAATATTTATTCCCATCACCAGAAACTCATCATTAACTTACAGCATTACTAAGCTGCCTCAGGCACTGACGGAGAATGTCTCTGCACACTTCACTGGGATGTGCCAAGGACGGGACCTGAACCAACATGTTCTTTACTCCAAGGCTGGTGCTTTCTCTTCTACTCTATGCTATGTTGACTCTGCACCCCGGTCAGAGTAACCCGGAATTGTCCAACCTCAGGTTAATTCTGTACACATCCAAAGCCAGGAAGCAGATAAATGACCCAAGAGTAAGAAGCCAGTTCCTATCAGTTCTATTCAATGTAGGTTTTGGGTCTGACAGCCCTCAAGAAATGAGTCCCCAGGCTCGGCACTCTTTATGTGTAAGATCCTTTAGATCAGCAACTTCCTGGTTGCATACTCAGCAAAGGTACTTGGGATCAATAACATGGCACACTAGTCAGTTTCCACCTGTTGCCTCATTTTGCCTGTACCCAACCGTTCCTGTGCTTGTGACCAGCTGAGACCTGGTTTTCTGTTCACACAAACTTGAACTTGAGTAAGTCTCCCGCAGTAATTTGTACCTTCTCTTTGGAGAAGTGGGTTAGAGGCTCTTTGCAAAGACATAGATTAAATAGATTAAATAGAATACATGACACAGCTTGGCATGTGTTCTTTTGCTAGCTTCCTGAAACAAATGAATGGATAGAACAAGCTCTCATTTTATAGAGGAGTAAAAGGAGGGCTGGAGAGTCCAAATGACTTTTCTGAGGTGACACAGTAAAATATTAGAGCCAGGTTTTGAACTTGGGTCCTCTGATTCCAGAGCTAGCCAGGGCTCTTCTCACTGTTCTTTGCTAGCTTCCTGAAACGAATGAATGGATAGAACAAGCTCTCGTTTTATAGAGGAGTAAAAGGAGGGCTGGAGAGTCCAAATGACTTTTCTGAGGTGACACAGTAAAATATTAGAGCCAGGTTTTGAACTTGGGTCCTCTGATTCCAGAGCTAGCCAGGGCTCTTCTCACTGTTCTTTGCTAGCTTCCTGAAACGAATGAATGGATAGAACAAGCTCTCATTTTATAGAGGAGTAAAAGGAGGGCTGGAGAGTCCAAATGACTTTTCTGAGGTGACACAGTAAAATATTAGAGCCAGGTTTTGAACTTGGGTCCTCTGATTCCAGAGCTAGCCAGGGCTCACTGTTCTTGATGAGAGGGAAGAGAAAGTCAGTAATGGAATTTGAAAGGGGGTAGATATTCAATTGCTTCCTGAATGCCCCATTTTTCTTCACGTATCTGGGTCATGAAGGGCAAAAACAGGCTTGTTTGTTTTTTTGTCTGAATTATTGGATCTTATTGTATTGGTATAAAAACGAGAAGTCATACCTCAGGAGACACAGTCAGTTCATGCATCTTGGTAGTTAACTCTGGCAGTTTGAAAAGTCCACAGTGTCAGCAAGAATCCCAAGTATGTTGGTATTTCAGGCTAATTTAGCAGAGAGAGAACTTCTTTTTTTCCCCCTGAAAATAAGCTTTTCATAAAGTTAGTTTACAACTTTAAATATGGCAAACCCTTCTGAAATGATTTAATTTGCATTGAAGTTATTATCAGAGGATGTCAGTAGTGTTCTTACAAAGTATACATAGGGTGGAATCTCAAGCACATCAACCATTCATAACCCAGATTTAGGGGCCATTCTTTGCCTGGAAAGTACTACAGGAACACCTAGGTAGCACAGAGGATAGAATGTTAGTCCAGTTGCCTAACCCTTACTGCTTTTCTGCCTTAGTATTGATTCTAAGAAAGAAGGTAAGAAGAAAGCGTTCCAGATGCTTCTTCTTAACATATGGATAATTTACGATTCTGTTCACAGTTTAGAAAACTCTTTATCTCTTAAAAATCTTACCATTTCAAAAACACGTCATTAAAACTGAAAATTAATCATTGTTCTTGCTGATCTAATCAATTTGAAAGTTTAAGAAAATGAGGCAAAATGTCATTGTTTATATCTTTGTTGGGCAATATATGTTTTGTATTGGGGAAAGGGTGATAGTCATAGGCTAAAGTTCTATTTGGGAAATTTAATTATCCCAATGGACCATTTGAAGGAACCAAATTATTAAGAAGTTGACTAATTTCTCTTTGATTTTATGCTCTTAGGATGATTCAGCAAATCACTGGGAAAACAACATATCTAGTATGTTCCCTGTCTTCTTATGCCTTTGGGAGAATGGAGGGTTGATGAATCTTGATTGTTCTAAAATTCCAGATGGCTTCAGACATAGTTAAGGTCTGGCAGGCTGGATGACTGGAGTTACCTTAGAATGTGGCTTTTTTGTAGGTATTCTTAGAATCCACATTTTCTGGGGGAAATGAAAGAATCTTCATGCAAAGGCTGCCTCAGAAGAAAATGAAAATAAAGGGCTTATTTTGTAAAAAGAAGAAAGTCTAAGCCAAAGGAGGTCTATTGTATGGCTTAGCAGTTTTAGATTGCTTATCTGATTTTTTATATTGACTTTGACTGTAATACTAATAATCTCCACCAACTGCAGACTCTCATATTGTCAAGGTAAAATATTGGCAGAAAAAGCTGACTCATGGTGGAAATTCTGCTTCCTTTCCCTTTTCCCTGAATATTTGGTTCTCTCTGCTATTTTGATTTTAACCCCAGGTGCATCAATTCACCATGGATAGATGACAACAGGAGAACGTGGGAACAAAATTTTCTTCATATTAAATTAATCATATTGCCAGATTTCCCTCTCTTCCCTAACCAATTCCTCAAAGACTAAAATCTGACAGATTGCAAATCCAAAACTTGTAATGTTATTCTATTATTCAGCTCCTTAAATGTTGCTCAAGATCCCATAGAATAACTCAGAAGGTTGATTAATATCAGCACTCTGTCCTGTTCATCATTAACGTCTGTACAATCCATAGGAGTTTGGTCCTTTTCCTTCATGATTAGCCTTTGTAGGCCTGTGTTGGCAAAGACATGGCACACATGCCAGAGGGGGCTTTTTTATGCCCTGTCCCTCTATCCAGCAGCCCAGTGCAAGCACTTCTCTGCACTCTCTCGGTGAGGGGCGGGGCTCACAGGTGGCTCAGAGGTGCAATTTGGGCACATGATCTCTAAAAGGCTTGCCAATGCTGCTGTAGACCAGCAGCCATTTCTTTTCCTTTTTTTTTCTCCCATTAGAAATGTCATTTATTCAGAAGAGTGATCACCTGGGACAGTCCCTGGGGGGAAGGGGATGATTGGAGCTCAAACACTGATTGGGAGGGATGGGTCAACAGCCATTTCTAGAGTACATTCTGTTTAATTTGGGTTCTGAACTTTGCTGGGATGGACAGGACTTTTTTTTTTTTTTAATAGCTCCTAAAGCCCATCACACACTGCATAGTGATTTCTAAGGACTATAATCTTAACAGTCCCCCAAAAGCCCTTAGTGTTGTCCCATTAATACTATTACTTACTGGTAAAGAGATTATCAAATGCAGTAGATTTCCAGCATAAATATACAGGTTACTCAAGTCAGGTTAATAAGTATAGTAGTAGATAGAGCTCCTGGTCTAAAAATGAAAGGTCCTGGGTTCAAATCTGGCCTTAAGACAATTCCTAACTGTGTGACCCTGGATATGCCACTTAATTCTCATTGCCCAGGCCTTACAGCTCTTCTGTCTTAGAGTCAATTTTGAATCGAAGATGGAAGGTAAGTGATTTTTTAAAGTATAGAATCACACCAAATACAGTAGATGATTCCTATTGGGGAGTAAGAATGAGATGAGATAAATAAAGAAGATTGTAGTAATGGAGAAAGCAGTGCCATGCACCAAGTGTCATTTGATGCATTTTTTTTAACCCTGACCTTCTGCCTTAGAATTAATGTTGTGGTCTAAGGGAATAATGGCTGTAAGGGCTGCACAATGAGAGTTAAGTGATTTGTCCAGGGTCAAGTGTCTGAGGCCAGATTTGAGTCCAGGACCTCAGTGAGCCATCTAGCTGCCCCATATTTAATGCATTTAAAAAAAAAAAACCTGTACCTTCTGTCTTGGAATCAATACTGTGTATTGGTCCCAAGGCAGAAGAGCAGTAAGGGCTAAGCAATGGGGGTTAAATGACTTGCCCAGGGTCACACAGTTAGTAAATGTCTGAAGCTGGATTGGAATTCATGGTAGCTGAGGGAAATAGCTGTGATGATTAAGAGAAAGAAAGCAGAGCACTAGCAAAAGCTTAGAGGTAGGACTAAATATGGTAGATAAGACAATAAGGACCTGACTGCAATGGATGGATATTGGGGTGCAGAAAGAAGACAGAGGACAAGGCTCTTCCCTGAAAGAAGACAATCCTTCCATCATGTCCAGACCTGCATCCTTCAGGAAGGTCTTCATTCTTAGATGTGGGAATGACATGATGGAAGAGTTTCAGGGGGAATAATACACTTTTCCTATTGTCTTACTATCCAATAAATGAGCACATAATAACTCAAATTAAACCTAATTGGTTTAAACTATTCTTTTGAGAAGAAAAAAAATGGTTTAAAATTCACAGTTCATTAGCTTTTCAATAGTAGACCATAGTGAGATAAGCCCTGGGATCCTTTTTGTATCCATGGTGTTGCTGGCAAACATTGACTCATTTTAAGTTGATTTCTCCTTTAAACGAGTCCCAGGAACTGAGCCAGGAGAGAACACAGTCTCCCCAGCCTCCAATTCAGTCATCTCCAGTGGTGCCCTGTTAGATCAAATATAAAGTCCTTTGTCCAGTTACAACATGGCCGCTTCCTATTTTTCCAGTCTTTGTCACTGGACTTGCCATATGCACTTCATTATCCAGCTACATCCTCCTGTCTCCCAACAGCATGGCGCCTCCATCCTCATCACCTCACCTAATGCCTTGTTATTGTTGTTCAGTCATAGCTGACTCATCCTGACCCCATTTGGGTTTTTTTTGGCAGTGATACCAGAAGGGTTTGCTATTTCCTTCTCATTTTACATATGAGGAAACTGAGGCACATGGAGTGAAATGGCTTGCTTAGGACCACATTACAAAAATCAATATTTTTACACAAGCAAAACACCATTTTGTTTCTTTTGTTCCTGATAACTTCTTTTGAAACATAATATTTTGGTACTCTGGCTCTCTGTCTGTCTTTGTCTTTCTGTCTCTCTGTCTGCCCCCCTCTCCATCTCTCACCAGCTCTTTCTCTTCCTCCACTCTTGTCTCTTTCTCTCTCCTTTCTTGCCTTCTTCCCCACTACCTTTGCCTTTTTTCTTCCTCCTTCCCAATATATCTTCTCCCTCGTCCTCCATTTCCTCCCCTTTCCTTCCTTCCTTCTTTCCTCTCCTCATATGTTATGTCAATCAACAGAGAATGGAGAAAAGAGTGCCACCTTGAGAATCAGAAACCCATCTGCCTACATTACCTTGGGCATATCAGCCTCTGTGGGTCTCAGTTCCTTATCTCTCTAATAGGAAGATTGGACACTAGGAACTGAGATCCAGCCCTATCATTATTTTCCTCTAAGCACATTTGGCTTCATTGAATCTTGTTGCTCACTTTTCTTTCCCTTCTACAGCCTTATGAGATTCTTCTGCATTGTTAAGTCAGTTTACCAGTTAAATGACAAATCCATTAAAATTTAGTGTTTTCTACAATTTACAAAATTCATGATTTGTAAAGGTGTAAAATAATTCCTGTCACCATTCCTAGGGAAAGAGAAGGGAAGAAATGAGCTATGTTCTTTTTCCTGTCTAGAGAAATATAATTTTTTAATTTATTTTATTTTTCTATTTAAATTAAGTTTATTTAATTAATTAGTTTTAGAATATTTTCCCATGGTTATATGATTCGTGGTCCTTCTCTCCCCCCACCCCATAGCCAACAAGCAATTCCACTGGGTTTTACAAGTTTCATTGATCAAGACCTTCTTTCATATTATTGATTATTGCATGAGGGTGATCTGTTTTAGAGTCTATATTCCCAATCATATCCCCAGCGATCCATGTGATGGGATCCATGAATTTAAAAAAAAGTTCAATAACTTTTTCAATATAATTGGTTTCCCTTGTAATCCTTTGCTTTTAAAATGCATTCTTCTGAGAAGTGTTGTTATAGGTGTTAGCAGATTATCTAAGGGTGGGTCCAGTGAACCTCTGTCCTAGTAAATCTGAAAATACATTCGAATAAGGAAACATTTCTCTGTTCTATCTTATTTACCTTGTTAATTAAAATTCATTTAACTTCCTTAATTTCCTCATCTGTAAAAGGAGAGGTTGGACTAGATGTCTTCTGATCCTCTATTTTTGTTGTCCCTGCTCTTCAGTTGTATCTGATTCTTCATGACCCCATTTGGGGGGTTTTCTAGGCAAAGATACTGGAGAGGTTTTTCCGTTTCCTTCTCCAGCTCATTTTACAGATGAGGAAACTGAGGGCAATAGGATTAAGTGATTCACCCAGAGTCACACAACCAGTGAGTTTTTGAGGTCAGATTTGAAGATGTCTACACTATCTGCTCCATCTACTGAGCCAAGTAACTGCCCCAATCCTTTGTATAGGAGATTGATAATAGCCTCACAGCCACTTGAGGTGGATTTTTTAGTAGCTACTGCAGATTATCCCTACAGCATTCTTTTAGATAAGGGGTATTTCTTGCTAAAGGTAGTGATGAGAAGGCTTATCCTATGTGTCCATTTTGCTGATATCAGTGAACTACTTAAGGATATTTTATTAATTTTCCAGTAATTAAAATCACGAGTTTGTCCACTATGTGGAAAATAGACTATTGACATCCCAATCAAAACCAATCCGTGGACTAGAGAGAGCATCCCTGTGTAAGCTCTTTACCAGGCTCTCCATCATATGTGGCACACATCCTTTTACGTCCGCTCTGAGGTCATTGCTAAAAAGGTGCTTTATGTCTCATGAGCTCTTTGCTAATGTTTGTTTTACCAAAAACAGAATGAAAGTCCTTGAACGCCACGATTTTGTTGCATTTCATAATAGTTGGACTGAAGGGGGATGATGGCTTAAAATCTAGAGCCAGTACTACTGTAATGGGGTGGTCTGAGCTACAAAAAATTATAGGGGGCTTGGGATGTCATTATTCCCTTGTTCTTTTAAAAATTCCTAAACCTAATTAGCAGATTCCATGCCACTGACCTCACGGGGCTGCTAATGAAGAAAGTCTTTTAAGGCCCTAAGTGAAAAATATTTGTATAGTGTGTGTGTGTGTGTGTGTGTGTACAAAATGTGTATATGCATTCACAATATACATGTATGTTTATATGTACACACATGCATATACAGACCACACATGTATATGTACATATATAGATACATATATGTACACATACATATATGTATATATCTATATCTGCGTGTATGTATATAGATTGTATACATGTACATATATGTATATACCTATATCTGCATATATGTATATAGATTATATACATATACATATATGTATGTGTATGTGTGTATATATATGTATGTGTGTATGTGTGTGTATATATATGTATGTGTGTATATATATGTATGTGTGTGTATATATATATATATATATATATATATATATATATATATATATATGCACACACGCTTTATTATGGAGAACTCAGTGGGAAATGACAGCTAAATTGCCACCTGGTTTGCAGTCATACCTATAGTAGGTATATATATATATATAACCCACTATTGTTTCTTTAAAGGTCAAAAAGAGTTGAAGTTTTAGCCAAGAACTCTCCTTTGAAAGCTGTATTGGAATACCAAAATTACTTTTGGACTAGTCATTGACTAGTTTTCATTGACTCCATTCTCATTTAAAACAGCCTTTTTGCAACTTGGTCCATTAGGCAGATGTCCCCATTCTGTGAGGTTCTTGAGGATTGTCTCTGTTTTATGCAATGGATAATTGGATAATTGAAAAATGAAATTTCAGTAAAAGGGCAAATGCCCAGATTTCATCATCTAGATTCTTTGTTAGCTCATTGGGCTCTGAGTGCCTAATTGGTGACTGGCTTGATAGTCTGGGTGATGATGATGATGATGATGATGATGATGATGATGATGATGATGATGATGATGATGGTATGTGTGTGTTTGTATGAGACTTCCTTTTTGTGTGTGTGCTATATCATCCCTTCACCCCGTCCTTAGTCTCCATGTAAAAGATAGGGCACTTTAAAAAAAGTTTAATTAATTAATTAAAAATATTTTTCCATGGTTACATGATTCATGTCCCGCCCCCGCCCCCCCCCCCCCAGCAATTCCACTGGGTTTTACATGTGTCCGTTGATCAAAGCCGATTTTCATATTATTGCTATTTGCACTAGGATAATCGTTTTAAGAGTCTACATCCCCAATCATATCCCTATTGACCGATGTGATCAAGCAGTTGTTTTTCTTCTGTGTTTCTACTCCCACAGTTCTTCCTCTGGATGTGGATAGTGTTCTTTCTCATGAGTTCCTCAGAATTGTACTGGATCGTTGTATTGCTGCTAGTAGAGAAGTCCATTACCTTCAACTGTGCCCCAGTGTGTCCATCTCTGGGTACAATGTAAAAAAGCACTTATAAGGGCTCTAGGAAGGGGTTACTACTACTCTTTGTTCAGGAGCTCTTGGCTTGTTTTGGAACATTACAGGAGCGGGGCGGGGTTGTAGATTCAGAAGAGTAGATGGACAGTTCAAGACCTGGAAAGCTGGGGGTGAGGGGAGCCTGAGGATGTGAGCCCATGGCAGCAAGTCCTCTATTGAGAAGGCGGCCAGAGAGTAGAATAAAATACAGCTGGATCCCAGCCTAGATGGAGTGGGCAACTGAAGCATCACCAGTTAAGACAAGTGGCATCCCATGATGGGAATTTCCAGCATTAATAGAATAGAGCCCTCCAGGGAATGGTTTGTGGCCCAGATAGAAAGGCAGTTGGTGGGTGGAACAGAAAAGTGCTATAGAGCCTAGCCAGAATTAGGCCTAGATATAGTGAGTCTGCCACTATCCAGGGCCCCAGGCCAAAAGTTTGTGGTAGGGTAAAGTCCTCCAGGCCATACTTTGTGGTCTAGGTGTCTTGGCAGCTGGGAAGAAGGCTGGCTAACAATGTCACACATTACAAAACTTGATTGCACAAAGGATGGGTTTTTTTTAGTGTAGTCCCTTATTGGCAAGTGGGCTGAGGAGAAATGTAGTTTTTTCTAGAAGAAGGAGGAACTGAAGGATCATGGGAGGTGGGTGGACTGTGCAAGGGAGAGGTGCCACTAGCTAGAAAGAAGCAAAAGTATTTATAGCCTCATTTGCATTTACTGACATATCTAAGGAGTGATCTTGCTATATAGAATTTGCTGTTACACTGGGACCTGATGGATTTTATCCCTTCATTCTCCACTTCCCCAGGGTCTGGTAAATTTCACTCTTTAAGTCTTGCTTAGTTGGTATCTGTACTTTTATAACTTTATATATATATATATATATTATACTTTATTATAAGAGTTTTGTCTCCAAATAAGATAAACTGATCTTATCGAATTTGGGGTATGTTTGCAAAAAATGAGTGGAGCATATTATAGAGAGGAACAAAAAGGAATCTTTGGATCAATAGCCCTTTAGCAACCTTGCCCTTGAACTGAAGTTCTCTCTGTTCCTCTTCTATTTGTGTCTCCTCTTTCCAACGGTCACTCCATTTCTCTCTCTCTTTCTACTTCTCCCCTTCTCTGACTTTGTCTCTCTCTCCATTTCCCTTTCTCCTCCTCATATTTCTCTCTCCCCCTCCCTCTCTTTCTGTTTTTCTCTCTCCCTCTCTGCCTCCCTCTTTCATCTTCTCTCACTTCCCCCTCTCCTGCCTGTCTCCTTTTTCATCTATCTCCCTCTTCACTTAATAAATATCTGTTCCCTTCCTTTCTTCCTTCCTTCCTTCTTTCCTTCCTTTTTTCCTTCCTTTTTTCCTTCCTTCCTCTCTTTCTTTCTTTCTTTCTTTCTTTCTTTCTTTCTTTCTTTCTTTCTTTCTTTCTTTCTTTCTTTCTTTCTTTCTTTCTTTCTTTCTTTCTTTCTTTCTTTCTTTCTTTCTTTCTTTCTTTCTTTCTTTCTTTCTTTCCTCTTCTTCCTTCTCTCTCACTTCCCTCCCTCCCTCCTTCCTTCCTTCCTTCCTTCCTTCCTTCCTTCCTTCCTTCCTTCCTTCCTTCCTTCCTTCCTTCCTTCCTTCCTGTAAAATAAGGGAAGAGAGATTTTTGCATTTCAGAGAGAAACCAGTCTTTTGGAGAGACCAGCTGAAAAGAGAGTGGAGGGGCAAAGAGGAAGCTTGAGAACTCTGAGGATGAATCAGAACGTTGGAGCCAATGGACAGGCAAGACTTCCTCCTTGGGAGATGGAGGACTGAAGAGTGGGATTGGATTGCCTTGATAAGATGGCAAGGTGCCTCCCTCAGCGGACTGGTTTCTCTCCTAAATGCAAAGATCGCTTTATATTTATATTCTTCTCCTCTTACTCCCCCTCTGTCTCCTTCTCCTTTTTCTTTCTTCATCTCTTTGTCTGTCTCTCTGTGTCTCCCTCTTGGGAGGAAAGCATTATTGTATTAGCTTAGAAAATTGGCCCAGTCTGCAGTTAGGTCAGTGTAGAGACGCTAAGCTGAACAAAGCTGCTTACCTTGCATTAACAAAATCTCTAAAGTAAAAAGAGGATAATTATTTCATCTTCAGAGTTATCTCAGAAATCTTACTGAAAAGTTCAGAAGATGTTGCTATAAACAAATACCTATCAGCATGATATGTCTGCCCTAATCATGTAATAATTTATAATTCTCTAAACCAACTCGACTGGATATTGATGCTTTCTTGCCATTTGGGTTGTTTAACTTTTGAATGTTGAAAGCCTTTATTTTATACAATTCTGTTAAGTCAGGAGCAGGGCTGGAATTTAGACCCAAGTTTCTCTTCTGAGTTCTTGTACTCTTCCCTTTATACCACACTGCCTTCCTTTTAACCTTCATAAAACAACTGCTCCCACCAGTTTGGATTACTAAACTGGGTTTCTAGGACAGTGCAGTAAGAATTTCTCATTCCTTCATCTAAATTTTCCTGAAGTATTTTTAGAATTCCAGCTTATGTGTACCACATCCATAGTGGCCTAGTTGTCTAAACCCCAGAAGAGGCCCGGGTGGTTCTGTGCCTCAGGATGGATTGCAAGGCTCCTTCAATAGATTCTTGGATCAGCTGTAGTAGAGAGATGGGGCCTGGCAGGTAATGCTGACACCTTTTCAACCTAGAGGTAACAACATTTCTAAATATTTTGGCCACAAAATCATTCATGAGTAGCCATTCTTATAGACAGGAGTTTTGTCAATGTCCTGTTTCTTAGCGATGAACTGTCAAGTTGAAAGGCCTATAATTAGGCTTGAAATAATATAGTAATTTTCTCGTGCATGAAATAGATAAAAATATGGAAATATATTTTAAAATTTTGTATGTGAGAAAATATAATACTTTTCAGTAGCCCCGAGTGAAAAATAATTGTTATGACAATGTGAACCAATTAAGCCTATAGGAGGTAAGAATTAGACCTCTGATTTCATTGGTTTAGGAACTCCCAGTTGAAGAAATTTCCTCTTGATGCTGGTCAACTCTTTCTCTATAACTTATGGCTTTAGAGGATTGTCTGGACTGTCAACTCTAGAACACAGAGAAATTAAATAACTTTCTCAGGAGCATAGGGCCAGAATGTGCTCATAGGCAGGCCAAATCTTCCTGGCTCTGAGACTGGCTCTCCATTTCCATAATCTCTCTAAATCAATAAAGTCTGCTTTCATAAAAAGGTAATCTGTTTACTTAACATAGAACCTGACATAGTAAATAAATATGGCTCTTGCTTCTAATTTTGGAAATACTTTAAAATTCAATATGAAAATCAAGGGAGTCAGAAATTAATGGTATCATAGAGAGTTCTTCATCTGTAAAAAAAAAAAGTTGCTCTTCTTTTACATTGATGAAGTCCAATAAAAAACAGCCAATTAAAAGTCTATAATTTGGAGACTGAACAGAGTCATATACACACTCATGGCATTATGACTAATCCAATCTTCCTTTCCCAAACCATTACCCAAGATAGACCTCCCCATACCATATTTGGTTCTTGAAACCAACTTAAAAATATATATATATATATATGTATGTGTGTGCATTTAATACCAATTTAAAAAATTATATATATATATATATATGTGTATATATATATATATACATTCATGTACATATACATCCACGCTCATATTTTTGTTTATTTTAAAATTAGTATTAATAGGCAAAGATGGCAATGCAGAGGTCTATACCACTGTCATGTATGCGTGTATATATATGCAATATATGTATGTGCATTTATATATTATATAAAATACACATTTTCATTTTATGTGCATAATATATACATAAAATATATATTTGTCACATATTTCCAGTGAGGTTGGACCCATTCATATATGTATTATATATTTCTAAAATATGTATTTTTATATAGATATATTTTACAGTGAAATTGGACATTCTTTGCCACCACCCTTACAACTCTATAAATAAGACTATCTTCACTTTGAGAAAAAATTCACACCATTTTCTTGGAACATTTCTATATTGCCTTAAGAGCTATTTCTTCTCCTCAGAGTGTGACAGGAAGCAGGCTTAAATCCCAGGGTCATTATCCTAATTATTAGGGGCAAAAATACTTTAGAGAAATTCAAGTCTGGTACTGGTATTGCCCTTAGTCTTCTGACACATCTAATAATATTAGTTACCCTTTCTGTGACATAATAATTAAATACGGCAATTTGTATAGAAACTCCTCAAAGCTTCTGAATCATAGGATAATTGTTGAAGGTAAGAGCCAATAAGCTTCTTATGACTGTTCTTCCAACCCCTTCCAACAGGGCCATCTGGCCAGAAGCTTTATTGCTATTGTCCATTGTGTTATTTGGAGAACACTTGCAAGTCCTTGGTCAGATTCCCTTTCTGCATTCTGGTCATTCAGAAGTGGGAAGTAGAGAACTGAGGAGGAAAGCATATAAGCAGTACCAAGAAAAAGGGGGAAATCCAACTAAAAAAAGTTTTAGAAATCATCCTCTGATGGGACCTCTGATTCATTGGGGTAGGGAATATAGGAACTCACTGCAAAATGCAAATTGATTCCTACTATCAAATGTTATGGGGAGAGAGGGGTTGGGGAACTTCATCCCCCAGCCAGCCTCAGGGCTCCCTACTTCCTGGTGTGGGATTGGTCTTGGAATGGACCAATCCCATGCTGGGGGAGGGAACATGCCTCCTACTTCCTGGTTTGGGATTGGTCTTTAATTTGACCAATCCAGTGCTAAGGAGGGGCTACCTGCCCCCTCTCCCCCTTGGTTATAACTCCATAGACATGAATTGAGGCCATATTTGGTGAGTAAATGATCTCATTACATATTGGTTTAAAGGAAGAGCTAAACAGTAATGATGTGTTATCATAGCAATGTAGTGTTTATTTAAAACATCAAAACATTAAAACATCATGAAAAAGTAGATTTTTCCGAGTAGATTTTCCCCTGTTTATCATCAACTAGAATCAGCCATCATTTGTCTGAGAATGTTTCTAATAATTCTCATGTAATCCATATGGAAATTGGCTAAAAAACATGAACCAGATAAGTCTGTTACCGTCTTAGGTGACCATCTTTTATTGATAATTATATTTCATGGGATTATAGGATCATAGAGAATGAGAAGAGATTTCAGAGGCCAATGAGTCCCAACCACCATTTTTCAGATGTAGAGACTTGGGGACAAGGAGGAACAATGGTGGCCAGATTGACAGTTCTAGGCAGAATTTGATTCCAGGTTTTCTTGACTCTCCCAGGTCCAGTGGCGTCCATTATCCATGCTGGGCTCATCATTAAATAGAGGTGACACTGACGTTTCATTCATCAAAGATTATGCCAGCAAAGAGCAAGCCTAGTCAGATTCTGTTGAATTCAGAAAGATTCATCAGTAGGGATGGATTTTGGTAGCCATAATTTTAGAGGACCAGCCAACCACTGAAGCATAGAAGATACATGATCTGCCTTGATAGGAGGTCATTCACCAAAAGGAGTGATTCACCAAATCACTAATCCGTGAAGTATTTAATTAATCATAAACCATTGTTTTAATTAGTGGGTCAAAATTATTCAGATCTTCAAAACAATATGGTACTGTCTAAGAGACAGAAGGGAGGATCAGTGGAATAGACTTGGGGTAAGTGACCTCAACAAGACTGTCTATGATAAGCCCAAAGATACCAGCTTTTGGGATAAAAACCCACTGTTTGACCAAAATTGGTGGGAAAACAGTATGGGAAAAATTTTAAGGTTTAGATTAGATAAGGTTTAGATTAACATGTCATGCCCTACACTAAAATAAAATTCAGAATGGATGAATGACTTAAATATAAAGAAACTAAATAAATTAGGTGAACATAGAATAGTTTACCTGTCATATCTATGGGAAAGGAAAGATTTTTAAGACCAAGTAAGAGATAAAGAATATTACAAAATGTAAAATGTGTCATTTTGATTACATTAAATAAAAAATTATTCAGACCTGAAACTTGACTAGAATATTTTCTGAAACCAAAGTGAATGATTCTGGATTTGTATCTTTCCAGCTCTATTTTACTGCTGCGAAATCATAAAAGTGACAGCAAAATTAGGACATGTATAGAGATGCACATACATATATATAGGAGAGATGATTCTTTGAAACTTATGCTGTAATCACTACATGACCATAGAAGGTTATACACCCTCCTTTACTCTCTCATTTCCCTCTTTTACAAAATTGTGACTACTAACCAAGGCAGCTAAGGTGGTACAGTGGAGAGAGTATAGGCCCTGGAGTCAGAAAGATTCATCTTCCAGGGTTCAAATCTGTCTCAAGACACTTAGTAGCTATACAACAGTGGACAAGCCACTTAAATCTGTTTCCTCATCTGTAAAGTGAACTAATGAAGAAAATGGCAGACCATTCTAATACCTCTGCCAGGAAAACCTCAGATGGGCTCATGAAGAGTCAGACACAACTGAGAGGAATAAATGACAATTAATGCACTAAACAAGTAGTGATTTAAGAATGGTTTTATGTCTAACAATGACTTTCTCATTGACCAAGTTATTTTGAATTTTGACCTTCGGCCCTTTGACTGTTGGATTTCAGACGGTATTAGTAGACATAGTATTAACCTTAGTCACTAAGATCCTAATTTCCCTAAAAAAGTTAATTCCAATTTTATAACTACTCATAATCACATTAGTTTAAAAATTACCATGATTTTCTTTAAATAATTAATTACTATTATGTTTGAATACTTGCTACCTAGGGGACATTCAAAAGCATAATGTGATAATATGTATAGTCAAAAAATATGTTTTCATGTCATGAAATGACTTTTCATGATGAAATGCTATTTACATCTGTAGCCAGTTCTGGTAAACAGGATACAGAATGTCATTTTAGGGCACCATGTTTGACCTGGCTTCCTGCTTTCTACCAATTTCTACCAGTTCTTGACTGATGCCTAATTTACATTAAGTGCATAAAGAATTTAAACCTAATTTGTATTAGATTTATATATAATCTAATAACACATGATAATATTAGATTTTATCTTTTTCTTAATAGATATACAATAAATCTTTGATTTATTATTCATTTGAAATATAATACATAATTTTAACATTATTATATTATCAATTAATCTATTTAAAGAAATTAAATTAGATCCAGGATTTTAATGGGGGAAAAAATATTTAACCACCAAGTCCTATTCTTCAGTTTTCTGTTTCCTGTCAGGTTGCCATAATGATTTAATCCGGATCCCAGTATAAGTTTGTGGGCCATAAACTCTGAAAGAAATGCAAAATTCAACTGAAAAAGTAAAGGATTAATTGTCAAAATTCTAAAAATGAATAAAGTAACCTCAGTCATTTTATGAATCCCCATCTATGTGCTAGGTGGCTACTGTGAAATAATATGGCCTGGTGCTGACAAAGCCAACTTGTTTGCTTTCCATCTTTTCTACATATTGGCATTGTGACATTGGAAAAGTCTCTTAGGGACTCTCAGTGCCCCAGGAAACTGGAAGATTATAAAGAGAGGCAAAATTGTTGATCTGTTGGAGTTTTCTCACCAATGAACTTAAAGGCTCAGACCTTCCCAACATCCTGTAAATAACTAAACAAAATATATAGAACAGGAACTATGCCAGATGCTAGGAATCCACAACAAATCTTTTTTTTTTTTTTTAGGTATTCACTATTCAAGCAGATAGTAAAGTGAGATGAGGACAGACAAAACTATTATAGGGGCCAATTGCTTCTTCAATAGTATTTTTTAAAGACGATCATTTAAAAAATTAATTTAGAATATTTTTCCATGGTTACATGTTCTTTCCCTCCTCTCCTCCCCTCCCCCTTCCATAGTCAACAAGCAATTCTACTGGGTTTTACATGTGTCATTAAATAGTATTTTTTTAAAACCCTCCTTTTTCATCTTAGAATCAATCCAAAGTATTGGTTCCCAGGAAGAAGAGCAAGAAAGGGCTAGACAATTGGGGTTAAGTGAGTTGCCCTGTGCCTGAGGCCACCCAGGACCTCCTACCTTTAGCTCTGGCTCTCTAACCATTTAGCCACCTCACTGCCCCTTCAACAGTATTCTAAAGACCCTAAGAAAGTAATTCCAGTACAATCTGAGGTCAATTTGAACTATACTATTTTGAATAAAGACAGAAAATATCAGTGTGTCCTTTTTTCCTATACCAAGCATGGCTACTAAATAAACCTTTAATTAATGCCTATGTTATTGATTTGTAATAAAATCCATTTACTTTTCTTTTTGTTTTTTAAACCCTTATCTTCTTTCTTGGAATCAATACTGGGTATTAGTTCTAAGGCAGAATAGTAATAAGGGCAATACAATGGGGGTTAATAAGTGACTTGCCCAGGGTTATACAGCAAGGAAGTGTCTGAGGTCAAATTTGAAAGAAACGGAGGCCCTTCGTGTTCTGTCAATGTCACCCAGGGAGAAAGTTGGTCCCAGAGAGGTGGATTTGATGGTAGTTTCTCTACCTCCACCAGAATCGGAACAGTAAAAGGAGCAGCAGCTTTGGACCTGCAAGGATTGGGAGACAGAGTGGAATCCTTTCTGTTACTATTCAGTGCTTAGGAAACACTGTTTGTGGAGCAGGATGTTATGTGATTGCTAGTATCCTGGAAGGGAGCCTTCTGAGAATCAAGAAGAAAAAGGAATGATTAAGTTGAAATACTGTGTAGCCAATGGAGAAATACAGTCGCCCACGCGCAATACATACAGCCGAGCTCTCATTGAGGCTTCCTAACAGGGGAGACACAGCAAATCCTCAAAATAACCAAAATTTACAGCATGGCAGGAGCAAAATATCTGGGAAAAAAACAACCTAAGGTAGCACATGGTTTCTGGACTCTATAATTATATCATTCAAAGTGCTAGAATTTGCATGTTCAAAACCATAATCCTTGGCAGGCAAGCTTTCCTAAGTTTTTTCAGTTTCTATTTGGAATTAGTGTAATGCCTCCAAGAAAGGAAATGGGGTTTGAAGAAGCAGGTGAGGACTGCGTTTTTTTGAAAATCTTTTTCAATTGGGAATATTGTGAGGCAAAATGAAATTCTATCCCTTGGTGCCATGTATAAACAGAAAGATACTAAAGTACATCTATGAAATGCTTGCCTTATTCTACTTCTCCAGGCTACCAGCAAACCCACTTTCTCCCTGGGGGACCTTCAGCAGGCTGCTTAACCTCTGAAGTCTTCAGTTTCCTCATCTATGAAAATGAGGGGGGTGGATTAGATATAGATAGCTTCTAAGATTAGCCCCTCTCAACACTGAATTTAGAGTTCAATTTAAGTTTAAGCTACCACTAACAAACAAAATGAAGCTCTCAATATTTGCTTTGAAGTTTTAAGTGTAAAATGACAGAACCCTTGAAAGTGCTTGGAGAGAATTTCATTTATTACTCATAGTGAGCAAAGCGTCTCACACATCTTGGAAGCTTTAGTTTTGAAAACATTTACTTTCTATCTTAGAATCAATAGTGTGTATTGGTTCCAAGGCAGAAGAATGGTAAGGGCTAGGCAATGGGGGTTAAGGGACTTGCCCAGGGTCACACAGATAGGAAGTGTCTGAAGTCCCAGGACCTCCTGTAAACCTGGTACTCTATCCACTGAACCTCTTAGCTGCCCCCAACTCTATAGGTTTTAAGTCACTTTTGCTCTCATTCCAAACTTGAAAATTGGACTTAATCTTAGCAGTAATTTGAACTTATCACCTATTTTAGTTTTCAATGCTTCCAACATCTATTTTTTAAAATTTAATTTATGTAGTCAATTTAGAACATTATTCCTTGGTTACAATAATCACTATTTCCCTCTCTCCCCTCCACCCACCCTCCCTGCAGCCCACACACAATTTCATTGGGTATTACTTGTGTCCTTGATCAGAACATATTTCCATCAACATCTATTTTTAAAAATTAAATATTTCTTCCAATTACATATAAAAGCAATCTTTAACATCTGTTCTTAAATTTCTGAGTTCTAGATTCTTTCCCTTCTTCCCCATACCACTCATTGAGAAGGCAAGCAATTTTACAAGTTCTATGGGTGTAGTCATGCAAAACATATTTGAATGTTTCAACATCTATTAATCTCATTTGGTTGAATTCATTAAGCAGTTCTGAGTTCATAATCTCAGCTCTATTTGGCCAGATCCCTAAAAAAATAAAACAAGCCAATGCAAAAGAATGAGTTGAAATGGAAACAATATGTAATTTGAGGATAATTTGGGTGATCATTTTTTATTCTTCTGTCATTAGGCTATCATGAAAATTGTCTTAAGTCATCTCTAACAGTGTTAGAAAAGTCATTGACATAACTTCTTTGAGCATGGGCTTCCAGTGTGTGTGTGTGTGTGTGTGTGTGTGTGTGTTTGGTTTGGTTTAAGTTTACATATGTGTGTATATATGTAAATGTGTTTGGTTTACGTGCATATGTATATATTTATAGATGAAATATGGATGTGAATACTTGTAAAATATGTATAAACATAGAGGTACTTTTCTCACAACTCTGCAGGGATGTGTAAGTATTAACCCTCTCCCAAGTGCTAAAACAGTTTAAGGCAGGTTAAATGGAAGAAAAGAGAAGAAGCAGTTCTATAAGACCAAAGGATATGATTTACATCTCTTTCATTACTTAAATTAATTGAACCTAGGGATTACTGAAAGATGAAAACATTAAATAGGGGGAGCAGTGAGGTCGCTCAGTGGTTGAGAGCCAGATTTGGGACATCCTCCCTCCCTCCCTCCCCTCTCTCCATTTCCTTCCTTTTCTTTCTTTCTTTCTTTCTTTCTTTCTTTCTTTCTTTCTTTCTTTCTTTCTTTCTTTCTTTCTTTCTTTCTTTCTTTCTTTCTTTCTTTCTTTCTTTCTTTCTTTCTTTCTTTCTTTCTCTTTCTTTCTTTCTTTCTTTCTTTCTTTCCTCTTCTTCCTTCTCTCTCACTTCCCTCCCTCCCTTCCTTCCTTCCTTCCTTCCTTCCTTCCTTCCTTCCTTCCTTCCTTCCTTCCTTCCTTTCCTTTTTTCCTCCCTTCTTTCCTGTCCCAATGTGGCCTGAGACACATCCTAGCTTGTGACCCTGAGAATGTCATTTAACCCCATTTACCTTGCCTTTGCCCTTCTGTCTTATAGTTGTTATTAGGGAAAGTAAGGATTAAAAAAAATAGTAAATAGAACTTAGCTGCCATACAGTATCATAGGTAGTAGTTAACTAGAACTAGAATAGTGGCTATTTTCTAGCACTGTTAGAGTGGACAGCTCCATAAAACAAAGGGAAAGGGGGGCATGAATGATTTAAGTGATGGGCAGTATGGAAGCCACTGTATGAAGAGGGAATAGTTCTTTAGTTTTTATTTTCTTTGATGTTCAGGGAACTAGAAAGATTTGATAAATAATTGCGCAGTCAATGACTGTACCACATGGCAGCAGCTAGTTCAGTCAAGCAACAAAGAACAGGCTACATATACTGAGTGAAGGAATCTGTAATTTTCATAAAGAAGAATAATTTGATTTCTAATTGTGGGTATGCAAGAATGCTGTTATATTTATAAAGGTCAAATAAGTATAAATAACCTGAAATGTTTTATGGAAAATTAATAAAGCAGGGACAGAAATAATTAATTGTATGAATACTAAGACACTTGTATGATTATTATCAGCTCCTGGTCTCCCTCCTAGACCACTCCTATCAGCTTTGCTGGTTCTGCATCCTGGTCATCCCTGCTATTAACCCTGGGTCCCCCTACAGGTCTCTGACCTTTCTCCTATAAACAGTTTCATTTGGTGGATCCCATGAGCTCTAATGAATAATAATGTTATCTTTGTTCTAATGATTCTCATATCTACTCAACCAGCCCTATCTTATCTACTGACCTTCCATCTCACATGTCTAACTGCCTCTTGGATTTTTCCTGTTGAGTATCCCACATTTTTTTTTTTAAACCCTTACCTTCCTAGTGTATTGGCTCCAAGGCAGAAGAGTGATAAGGCCTAGGCAATTGGGGGTTAAGTGACTTGGCCAGGGTCACACAGCTGGGAAGTATCTGAGGTCAGATTTGATCCTAGGGCACCCAGCTGTCATTCTCACCCCCCCCCCCATTTTAATCTCAGCTGTCATTCTCTACCCCCCCCTTCCATTTTAATCATGGCCAAAACTGAATTTACTGACTGTCAAGCCTTCCTCCCATTCCAAATTTCCCACTTACTCCCCAGTCCTTCAGACTCACAGCCTAAACACTGTCCTTGACTCCTTATATGACCCTCCATATTTGATCTATTGCTAAGACCCAGTGATTTTACCTTAATACCACCTCTCCTATGTGTAGCCTACTTCCACCATCTTGATTCAGGTCTTTACCCTCAAAATAGTGCAATAGCCCACTGGTTGGCTTAACTGCAAAAAAGACTTTTCTTTGCACCAAGTACTACCCAAATGACTTTCCTCAACCTCAGGTCCAACCATGTCGTCACTCAATAAATTCCCCCTCACCTCCAGGATGAAATACGAAGTCTTCTGTTTGACATTCAAAGCCCTTCTTAATTACTGGGCTTGTTATCTTGACTTTTTACTCCTCACCATATACAGTTTAAAAAAATTCTTTCCTTTCCTTCTTAGAATGAACACTGTGTATTGGTCCCAAGGTGGAAGAGTGCTAATTAGGCTAGGCAGTGGGGGTGACATGACCCGCCCAGGGTCACAGGGCTAGGAATTGTCTTCATAATCTGCCTCTGAATTCACTGAGCCACCAAGCTTGCCTCCCAGCATATCCTCTTCCAACCCCTGAACTTTGCCTTCCTTACTGTTCCTAGCACAGCATGCTCTTATCTCTTGATATTTTCTCTGTCTTCCTCTCTTATATTGCCTCTCCCGTCTTATCTCTGCCTCCTGGCTTCCTTCAGGTCCCTGATAAAATCCCACCTTCTATAAGAAATATTTCTCAATCCTTCTTAATTCCCTCCTTGTCTGTGTTTGAGGTAATATTTAAATAGTCATCCCAGCACTTCTGTCAAGAAATGCCTAGCCGGTTTCATCATCCGTCCTTTCCCTTGTTGATTACTCCCAGATTATCCTCCCTGTAGCTTGTGTTGTCTTCCCAATTAGACTGTGAGCTCCATGAAAGCAGGGACTTTCTTTTGCCTTTCTTTGAACCCTTTGCACTGTGCCAAAGTCAGAGGTGCTGCTTTTTACTCACTTGTTTCATTTACACACTCTGAACTCCATTGCATTGCTGAATGAATGAGTCATATTTTGCTTGCCTTCAAGAGAAAGGTTAATATTATTTTACAGAGAGAGAATTGCCTCCCTCCCACAAAGTAAAGGGGGAATTTGGTCATCACTCAGCTAACCTGGTCAGTTAAAGAATCCCTATCTGTTATCCAAGCAAGACGCCTAGAATCTCTTCCCAGTTATTGGTTATTCTTTCTGACACTGCAATCAATATGGCTTGGCAGAACAAACATCACCTGTGTTATGAGAAGACCTGAATTCAAATATCAACTGTTTCCTTGGGTGAATTTTTAAAAATCCCTCGGCCTTGGTTTTCTAATCATAACATATTCGATAATGAACATAACACAGGAATAAAAAGGCATCTTAGCTTCACAGGGTCCAATGACTTCTTATAGCCTCTATGCTTAAAAGAAGAGAAATAATTTTTCTAATGTTGCCAACATCTCAGAATGCCACCAAATTGACAAATAAGCTTTAAAAAACAAAGGGGAAATGACAGTTATTGAATGGAGGTGTTTAAAGACCAACACATTAAAAAAATTGTTTTTTTAAGCCAATGGGGGTTAAGTGACTTGCCCAGAGTCACACAGCTGGGAAGTGTCTGAGGCCAGATTTGAACCTAGGAACTCCTGTCTCCAGGCCTGGCTCTCAATCCACTGAGCTGCCCCAGAAGATCAACACATTGATGTAATTTAATATAGTGCCTGGCACATTAGGCCTTGATAAATGTTTGTTGATTGATTGGAGGAATTAGAACCAATTTGGAAAATAATTTGAAACTATACCAAGAATGTCATAACCAGTAAATACTTTTGAGCTAATGATTCCATTACTAGGTAACTGAAAAATCAAAATGAAGTGAAAAGACTCCTGTACAGAAATATTTATTGCAGCCCTTATTGTTACAAAAGCTGAACTAACAATTAAAATTTCTACTCTGGCCCTGGGCAAATCCCTTAATCCCTCAGAGTATGAGGAAATTCTCTAAAACTATATTGGCAGGGGGAATTGCTAGGTTACATGGTAGATGCACCATGTCTGGAGTCTGGAAGACCTGGGTTCAAATTTGGCCTCAGACGCTTCCTTGCTGTGTCATTCTGGGAAAGTCACTTACCCCCAATTGCCTCATCTTTACTCCTTTTCTGTCTTAGAACTGATATTAAAACAGGAGGAAAGGATTTTTAAAAAATAAAACTGCCTCACAGAACAAGTATGCCACTGCATTGAAAAGATTTTGAATGAACAAATGAAAAAATAGTTGTATTTATTATGCACATTGAAAAATATCTATTGCATCAATTCAGGCACAACTTCCAGCCTTTTTTTCCTACCCACTAGGGTTCTGAATATAATTTCCCTGATGCCTTATCACTTGCAGTCATCTATTCAAGTCTCTTCTGGCTGAAAACACTGAGGAATCAAGTGTGTTCTCAGTGAGCTGAGAGGATTCCTTTTCAGACTTGGCCTTGCTGACTTAGAAGCCAGGTGATGAATGGGTTTCTTGATTAGTCCTGAAACCCACTTATTCCTTGCAGGGCCCTGGTTGGGAAATGGCATTTGTTTCCTATAGAGACATAAAAAGCATAACAATAAGTGGGAAAATAGGATGCTTTCTTTTGTTTCCTGGTTTTTGATTGCAAATAGTAGTTGGACAGTCTGCAGTGTATAGAAGCACATCCTTGATGTGAAATCCTGGTGTGGACCGACTCTCCCAGGGAATGACTTTGGAGTGCTCTTTACCAGACTTTTGTCACTATTAAGAATAGGCCTTCTCCATCTGCCACTATAAAGTGAGCTGCCACTGACTTCTCTGACACTTTAGCCCCAGAGCTGGTCTGAGTATTGTCCCCAGCCTCTACTTTATTCCCAGAATTTTTTCTCTTTTCTTTATCAGCCTTCCTTTCTATCAGCCCCACTCCAGCTCTTATGCCAAAAAGCCCAAGGTTGTTTGCATCTGGTGCAAGTGCTGATGACAGGATCATGCATGGAATTTCCTCTTTGGAAGGAATAGATCTTCCATTCTTTGTGCCTCCAAAGACAGGGTATTTATTATCTTCTGGTAGAATAGGTCACATCACAAGAAGAAAGAAAGAATCAGCACTGGTATCAAAGGTAATAAAGGGAGTAAAAGAAGACAAATTTTTAGAGGAAAAAATTTTAATTAAAAAAAACTAGGCTCTTGGAGAAAGGACAATGATAAAAGCCCGATTTTAAGTAATGAGAAAGTATAAAGTAATGAAGGCAATAAAGGGAAATTACTCTTTCTAGTGGCTTTGAAGGAAGAGATAGTGTCTAGCCCAACGGAGTAATAAAGAGGCAAGTGAAGGTAAAATGCAGGTTCCAGAGATGAAGAATGAGGATCAGAGTCCACAAAGAGTAGGACTAACTGGAGTGGAATAAGGAAGGTGGAAAATGGCAGAAAGAAAGGCAAGTTAAAAAATTTGGAGGTCAGGAGGTTTGGTAGGGATGGTGAAGTGTCTGCAAGCAGCTAGCCTGAAGATGGACATTGCTGGAATTGAGAAGGCGGAGAAAGATTTTTTGGAACACAGACAAGGAGGGAATTAAGATGGATTGTTGCAGACAGTAAGCCAAATGGGAAAATCATTGAGGAAGGTCAACAAATAGCAGGTTAGCTGATGAGAACCAGGAACATGAGGAAAAGTAATGTTGATCATTCAACAAGTTATATTAAGCTCCTTTTATACACTGGTGCCAGAGATAAAAAACAATGAATGAAGCAATCTTACTTGCAAAGAGAGGAGACAAAACAGATATGTATACACAGACATACATATTGTCAATAAACATTTATTAAGCTTTTATTACTTAAAGCTGTGTGCCTTTACATCGACTGTTTTTACTCTGTTAAATCACAAGCCAACTCCTTAGTGCTACTAATACTAATAAAGCAAAAGGATTAGATGCCTGTCGCTGCAGTCAAAAGTTGATTAACTGGCAAATTACTCAATTTTTTATGATGAAATTAGTATTCTTCAATGCAGTACTATCTGCAAAAGAACAATTAAT